>NW_027269275.1:11935000-12067500 GCF_023055355.1 Agelaius tricolor
TCTTTGCTTTTCAAGGCATGCATTAACTTCTTTTTTGAATTAAACATCAATAAAAAGGCATGTCATTAGTGTTTATTCTGAATGGTATTTTTTTAATGTAATTTCATCAACTCTCAAGTACGTCCAAATTCTAATATGATTTCCATCCCTCTGTCATGTTAATTTCTCCAGTGCAGGCCATCTAAGCCATTATATAACAGAATTATAAATAATATTCTAATATCTACTTTACAATTCTTTAATTGATAGTACTCACCAGAGTACATTATGCAGGTGCTCACCTTTTTTTTCTGAAGGATAAAGTGAAATATTTTAAAGCAAGTTTCATCTGTTCTTTATCAGACAGTTCCTGTTCAGCATAAGCAAGGCTTACATTGCTGGTACTTTCTCTGCATAAAGCACCAAAGACAGAAAATATCAACTGGCAACAATTAAACCAGGAGACAAGGGAAACACCAGCAGTAAATGCTTTTCTACAAGGGTATGTACATGTAACAAAGAGACCAGATGTAAATATTTTAAAAAATTCTGAAATATAAACTACCTTTGGTCAAGCTATTTTGGTTCTTCCTTTAAATAAAAAAAAAAAGGGAGCAACTAAACCAAACACTAAACCAAACTTCTGTTGCCAAAATCTCAATACTACATATTTGAGAAGATTAAACATATAGGGCAAAACATTCACCTAAGTTACTTTTGTCCAATCTGTGCAAGCCTGGCCTATACATCAGTATCATTGGCACAACTAAATGGAAGGCCCTATTAGGAATCACTTTTTTCTTAGACTTCTACAAAACAAAAGGAGCATCTTTCTCTCAAGGACTGTAGAAGGAAAAAAAAAAATTACCAACTTTGATGTAAATTTTCTAAGTCTGGATTCTGATTCTTGGCAAATACAATTAAGTGGTTTAAAGCAAGGTTGAAACTTCCTGCTGCTATGGAAGGCCCTAAATCAAAACCTGGTAAGTACAGGTTGGATTTTTGTGGCCCATGTACAGATTCTCAATTAACTTCAGTTGTTACTGAAGTTGTCAGTTGTCCACCTGAAATATTTAGACACTATCAGCACAACATATGCCCTGGTTAACTAATTACAAAGAGGGTGTCACTACCATCCAAAAGATGTGTGGATGTGGAGCTTAGGGACATGGTTTAGTGATGGACTTGCCAGTGCCAGGTTAATGATCTTAGAGGTATTTTCCACTCTAAATGTTTCTTTGTCATCAATACAGCCAAAGAATGTAATGCTCTGGCCTCAGTGTCAGCAGGATCTGACCATATATATTTTCTTCTTCTCTAGGAGTATATCAGCGCAGTAAGCTGGAAACTCTGCTAGGAAAAACATAAAAAAGTGCAAATCCACAACAAAAAACAGCAACCAAAGAAACCCCCCAAACTTCAAAGGAAAATGAACGGTTTGATTGATATTGTTTCCTCTCTAAGTCATGGACATTAATTATGTTCAAATAACCTAAATGGTATGAACCAATGATAAAAAACCACAGTCCAGAGTGAAGAATTCTGTGTTTTGTTCTTGTCTTTGTATTTGAAGAGCAGTTTAATTATTTTCTTCCTATTTCAGCTAACTCACATGGTTAAAATTATCAAAATATAGGATTCCCACAATCTTCATTAGCAAATCTTCAGCTTCCAGCTTGCTTTTCTGATTAAAATAACGTCTTACAAAGTTTTAACTCACTAAATTAAAGAAAATACTTGAGATCTTGACATTTCTATGACAATTTTTTTCTGAGATCTATTTTTTCCCCCTTAATTGCTAACATACTAATATTGTAAAATGATATTTCACAGGAACATTACTTCTGAAGTTACTTATTAATGCCAGGATTTTCCCATAGCACTAAACCTAGGTTGCAGTTGTCTCCTTCTTCTTAGTTCTGGCATGACTTTGACCGGTTGAATCCCCAAATATGTATCAGTAATCAAAAGGTATATTTCAGTACAGGAGAACCTGTTTGGAAGAATTCTTCTCATTTCTTCTCCGCTTGTTTTATCTTTGCTTGAGATGTGAATAATTCATAGGCCTCTGTCTGCTTTACAGTCAAACGCATTCTGTCCACCCAAGACTGTTCGACTTTGTGATTTATTATTTAATAATTTGCAGGTCTGCGCTGTTGTAAGGTGAGCATTGTGACTGCTTGCAGAACTGTTACAATCTGGTCTAGTTAGCTGTCCTTTCTTTCCCTCTCTCCAAACAGCAGCAGTTATTGATTTTTTTTACAAACCTCTGCCATGTAATCCCACAGCTGCTGATCTCAAAGCTGTTACTATAAAGTAAAAGTTGGCCCTTCTTCTTGAAAACAAGAAGTCATGTTTTGATTCACTTTTTCTTTCTTTTTTTTTTTTTTTATCAATTGTTTCTTTTTTCTCCTTCTTTGTGCCTTAGTCAATGACAATACTCAGGAAGCGCCACTGGCTTCTCTTAAGGATAAAAATGAAAAATGAAAGCCCTAGTGGGAAATACACACTGATCCTTTCATTACACCTGCAAAAAATGCCTGTCTGAAACTTTTCAACCTTTGAAACTTTTCCAAAGGAAGTTGAGCTATTTCATCTATTATCTTGGCAACAATTACGCATAGTGTTGTCTCTCAATAATACAATATTTGTGTTTAAATCCCACTGCAAGTTATCAGTCACACATAATGGTGAAAAGAACTACTCCAAAAAACACAGTGGCTCCTAATTCTTAAAGATTTACAATGCTGCCAAGCTCAGCGATACTAATCAGTGTGCAATTAGGGCCTGATCGATTGGCTTCAACTGACTTTGGATCAGGACTGTAACAGGCACTGAGGGCACAGCCGCAGCAATTGTAGCCCCCAGTGAATTAACTTCTGTACAGCCTATTTTCTACCTGCCAATTAATTAGAGGATTTGCAGCCTTTGAAGACTAAAGCATTGTGGGACAAAACCCAAATTGTTTCTCTTTTGCTACTGTGCACGCTCAATAAAACTTCTGTGGAAATATTCCTACGCTGTCCTCTTCCTCTCTAATCCATGCCTTAATTAAAATTGCATTAAAGCATTTAAGTTTATACCTAAACTGTAAGATAAAACTTTCTGGGCCAATGTGTGCACTTGAATAACACAGTGCCTTCAGCTCAGCACAAGATTTAGTGTACAAACTGGTGGCTCATCCTCCATTGGGAGGGAAACCACTACCCTGAGGGAGAATGGAGCTGGTCATTCTCTGACTACATTCCCCAAGACTTGTGCAGAGGACTCGGGACCAGAATTCTTGCATATTTATCATGGGCATCCAAAGGTATTCAAGTTCAACTGTACCTCAAGTTTCATCCAGAATTACCTTGAACTGAATCTTTTATCCCTAAATGCGGTTTTTTAACACTCTACCACCTCTCACTCTTTGGTTTCTATTTTGGCTATAATGGTTTATCTTTAGCAATGATTCATTTTCTTTGTACAAAGTAAGGCTTTGTACAAATATGAAGTCTCACAAAATTTTCTGCAAATATACAGATTTGACTCAGCCACATACCTCAAATCAGGTAAGCCAAGATAAGCTCATAAATAGAAAATCCCTTACTCTTGGTATACTTTAGGTTTTGATCCTGTAAGACATGCCATAGTTTTACATATATTTTGCTTGGCCATGAATGCAAAGACCTGAAAATAAACTCCAACTACAGAGAGTTGTTTTAACAACCAGAAATCCTTCCCAGAGCAGAGCTGGGTTGCTGCCTTGTGTTCTACCTGAGGTTTCTGAATTCCTTTTACTATCAGCTCTGGAGGCATACTGGAGGAAGAGAATATACATCTCTGCAAGGGGATCCTCTGCTGTGAGGAAGAATTTATTTCCCTTTTCTACTTATCCCTGTCTTCCATTATTTATTCCAGACAGAGAGTGAAAAACCATAGGATTTTGGCAATGCCTAATGTTTTACATTAATAGTATTGGAAAATCTTTGTGACAGCAGATATTTACATTACGAGAATACTTGCACTCTACATGTTACTACTCTACTATATCTATTTTTTTTTTTTAAGAAAAAGAGACATTGGAACAAAATATTGCAATAATATAGCAAACCTGTCTTGTCCCTCTTCCAGCTGAGGAAGAGCCGGATAATTTGACTGTATTCCAAAGTAAAGCCCTAAAAGATGCACACCTTTCTTCCTTTGAAAACGAAAACTGCACATACTCAGCAGCTTTTTCTCTAGCACTTGGAAAATCTGACAGATTTACCTGCTTAAACTATAGATTGTCTTCCATTCTCACCCACCACCCTTCAACTCCAGCCCACTGGCTTGATTTTACACCTGGGAAAACCACTACTCAGGAGCTCTTTCCTTTAGACCCCCTAGTTTGAAAGGTCTAATAGCCCAGATAAAGAAAAGTACTTAAACTTGCATAATACCTTTAATGACTCCCTGGGGGAAGATGCTGCACAATTTATTTAACTCTTTGTACATAGACTTTCATCCTGGGTGCTTATACGTTAAGGACCTCTAATGTGCAAGCCATTAGCACCTTTCACCATAATCTTCTCCCAATGTCCATTTAGATTACAGTAATGGCCACTAGTAATGTAGAGTAATGGCCACCAGCCATGATATCATCATAATGACTTCACTGAACCTGCTCCACAAGCCTCCTTATGCATGGTAATCACATACCCTTGTACATGGTGCATTAATGCAATGAAGCATGCAACACATCCAGATACTCCAATGCCCACCTTTAAAAGTTAGGGACCTTCACTGCAACAAGGCTACCTCCATTTTTTTATTATCATCAAAAAAGGAAATAGCTTACCCTATACTTTGAGGTCAAAAAGCAGAATTAAGCAACCAAAAAATTTAAATACCTGGCGGTTTTAATTTGTTTGTTTGTTTGATTGCTTCTGCAGACAGGAAACACAACACTGTGAAACATTAGGGATAGTTTTGATGGCGAAATAACATTACTGAAAAGGAAGAATTCCAGGAGAAGAAGACTTGAGCAGCAGGCCAATGACACTAGCAGTTATCTTGCCTATCTATGCAACATTTAAAAGCATACTGTAAACAACGTGCTCCTCACCTGCACAAGTAAACCCATTGATTAAGTAAGAATTCCCCATTATGCCCTTTTTCAATGACTGGTCCATAAACCTACACTGTACCTTGATGATATCCCTGCTAATAAGTCATTTTTCAGGTGAAGAGCCAGGTGACCAATTTTCCGTATGATGTGTTTCCCTCCCTTTTTTTCACACGTGCCTTAACTTTGGAAAATTCCAAGCACAGGAATGCTTTGCAGGCTTTTGTCCTTAACGATGTAGGGGGGAAATGGTCAACTCTAACACCACCAATTCCAATATCCTTTTGCAGAAATGGGGACAGAGCCAATTATACAAAATATTCAAGCATATGCCTTCATGTAAGAATATTGACTATTTACTGCAGAGGAGCAGGTGTGTACTTTAAACAGGGACCCTCCTGAGATGCTGAGTGCTCTGAAGGCTGAATGTCCTCTCCACTCTGTATGCCATGAGACAAGACCCCAGAAAAAAGGTCAGTTCTGACAGTTTAACTCCCAGCATAATTTCACTTTATTACACAAGAACAGTCTATGGATTGCTATCTGAATATACAGGAATGAGGTATCTTAGGCTATTAGGCAACTCTGGCACTTAATTA
Source organism: Agelaius tricolor (assembly GCF_023055355.1). NCBI lineage: Eukaryota > Metazoa > Chordata > Aves > Passeriformes > Icteridae > Agelaius > Agelaius tricolor. The sequence goes on from NW_027269275.1 coordinate 11,940,668, forward strand.
GCCCACACAGAAACAAACAGTTTAAAATTAACTGAGCCACTGATTGGAGGGGGGGGGGGGGGGGGGGGGTGCTTTCCTCTCTTTCCCTTCTCTTCATTGTTAGGTCTGGCAGGTAAATCCCAGCCCTTGGTAGGGTAGCAGTTCATCTGCTACTGATCGCTGAGAGATAGATGAATAATTAATAATAGAAATAAATAACTGATTATTAAACAAGTAAATGTTTTCTTCTTTAACTGATAATGCAAACGATTTCTAGGTTATATTCTGCTTTCCAGTGGAAGCTTCCAAATGTTACCTTCAGTACAAACAAAAGCACCTCAGCTAGTTCTTTCATACAGAATGGTAAATTATGTTATTGCTTTTGTACACTATTCCCAATGCTTATTGCATATTCACTTGTATACATCTAATGCCACATTATTATCTTGTTTTGATTTTCTTTCTTCCTCCACCCATACCCCCCTAACCTCCTGTCAACAGTTGGGGAAGCTGCTAATACTGTATTGTATATTCATTATCCTAGCTTTTTCTTTACAAATATCATTATAACACACTGCATTTGTAAAGTAAATAATTAAACGTTCTAGAAAGTCTTATAGGACACAGTAATCTAACAGATGAAAGACATCAGAAATGTGAAAATCAAATGGAAGCACATGTAATATGTATCTTTTAAAAGAGTTTTCATAAAATAGGGTTAATGTGTTAATCAACCATATTTAAAATGCTAATTAATCACTGACTTGCAGTCTATTCATAAATAATTGAATGTCCTATTTATGCAGAATTTCTTATGCTTGGAAATGTGTGGCATTCATTCTGGTCTTGCAGGATGCAGCACAGCATTAACACTCATTGAACTCTCCCAGCTCTGTGTTTGGTTAGCGCAGCCTCCACTGCCCACCGGGTACATTTCCCACTCATATTCTCGCAATTAACCTAATCTGTCCCATCACTACATATATCACTAGGATGGAAAAACACAAAGAGCTGCATTAACCATAATGCTTTGCCAGCACTCCAAACATGGAAGCGAGAGGCACAGAAGGTGTATTTTGGGGTCAATCAACCCAGTTGTGGATATTCTATTTTTCCTTCCCCTCTCTCTTTTCAAGGCATCTCCCCCTTTCTCCTCTGAAGGCTGTCATGCCCCTAGACATGGGGAAGTAGTCCACACTCCAAAGTGTGGACTAAATTTAGAATGGTTTCTACCTTTACAAGACACATTTCTTCATTCTCGAGGCTCCTCAGCAAATATGTCTTCACGTTTACACCCACAAACATTGATACTGACTGCAATGGGAGACTTACACATGTGTGTAATGGTGAAAGCAGTGCTGGTAAACACAGGATCTTTAGTTTCCAGCAAAACCCAAAATCCTTTTGAGGATGAAAGGGATGATTCCTGACAAAGAATGTGAGAGTCACAGAACTAGTTGAAAATTTCTCTGTGAAAATACATGTCGAGGCATTAACTCTTCATGCTTTTGATGAAATTCACCAATGCAGATTGTTTTAAAGCTTCACAAATACTTAAAATGAGTACATATATATTTCCAAAAAGAAAAGAGAAAAGCAGTCAGGGGACAATAAACATTTTCATGCCAATAAAATGCTAACTTGTAAAACAGAATAGCAGTAGCAAAAGAATTCCCTGAATTCTCAACGCATGTCCTAAGTGGGAGATATTTTTTTGTTTCTGGTTCCTCTCTATTTTGGTATGAAGAAGGAAATTAGACCTTGCCTAATGTGATTTAGTGGACAGCCTGGCAATGTAACTTGTCATTAAAGAATGAGAATAAGAAGAAGAATAGATCCTTCCTTCTAATCCTTCTTGACAGCCTAACAGAATACCAATTTACCATTTGATGAAGGCTTCAGGATGTTATGAAACCTCTACAGGGACTTCAGAATTCTGTACAGAAAGGAATGAGGATGAGAAACAGCCAAAGTTGTTGGGGGAAAAATGCCTCTGGAACAGGAGCCGCTCTATAAATGGCTGGTTGCAAGCCAGTTGGCATCCTTTAAAATTTGGACACTCCAACTAATCCAGAGGAGAGTAAAGGAGCTGGTGGACCTTTTGGAGAATCATTCAGCATTAAAAAAGAAGAAGACTGCTTCAAGCAGTTCCAAAGACAGACTGGGCTGATGATTGCCTGTCACAGGCTTAGGAATACTTGATACAGTTGGCCATGTTTCCATGGTACAGCAGTGTGATTATCACTGCTGAATGGTACATCTTTGCCTTTAAGGCCCTCTTAAAAAAAAAAAAAAAAAAGGCTCATAATCCAAGCACAAGTCCAAAACAGGCAAACACTTCTTTTTTTTTCCTACTGGGTAGGTAGTACCTGCACAGCTCAAGCTGACAAGGAGCAATTCTAAATTCAGTAACTGTCTTTCTCCCCAGGGAACAGCCACTGGGCTACTGTAAGCAAGTAAATAGGGGTCTAGAAGAAAGCTAGTTCTGAAATATTTTGCTTTTATCATGTTACCCAAGAAATACTGATTGACACTAAAGTGGAAACCCAGCATCCAAATGCTTTGGAGTTCTCACTTTGGAGGAGTTCTGTGGCAGTACCCAATTTACTATTCCATTCCTATTTCCAAGGAAAAAGGCACCTATTTTTGAAATGCAACTTATTGCCAGCTCTCTCTTAAAGGTATTTTTCAACAGTCTTCTCTCCTTAAGAGCATAATTTGAAAAATTGAACTTAATGAGTGCTGTTCATAACCCAGCAACATGTTATTTTCATCAACAAGGTAAATTGGTTTGTGATCCAGATTACTCTTCTCTGGCAGCTCTGTAATTCAAAAAAACAGTGACAGTGCAAGACACAGCAATTCTAGTGGAAATGCTCCTGAGTCAATACTGAGATTTTGGCAGTGGTGAGGAAGGCGAGGTTCTGCGATCGTTCCGCCTTTTGCCAATCATGCATGATGTGGTTAATATGTTGATGATATCTCTCCCTAACATATTGAGTTAGTGTTTGCGTCTATCCACTTCCCTCTACTGGACAAAATCAGAGCTGTTCAAGTGTTTATGATATCTTGTCGTTATAAGTGGTTGGCCCAAGAGAGGGATATGTGCCCTGTGACAATGAGCAACTACTAATGGAGATTCTCCTTTAGCTCAAGTGATAGAAGCTTGTGCTGTTGGAGCAGGAGGTCACGAGTGTAATTCTTCCTGTTAAGTTATGCTATTAAGCTGATAACCACGATGGCTGCATGCCAGCAGTGAGCAGATACACCTCCACCCTTTGTGTTCTGGGTTAGCACTGTTCAACCTCCTTTAAACTGCTGCCTTTTCTGTTGGCTCCAAGATCCTTTTTCAATCACTGATGAAAGGAAGACAAAGGAAGATAGAAAAGGCTAAGAGAAGCTCACTCAAAAATCTCAGACTAAACTTTGTTGTGCTGGTGGGTCAGCACAGCTTCCTACTCTATAGGAAATGGCCCAGAGTTATGCCAGAAATGCCAAGTGTTACTCTAGATGTTATTTATGTGTTTGCTTGTCCCAGAACAGTGAAAAACAGAGACCCTTCTCTGAATCAGTGCACAGCTCAAAGGAGCCTATGATGGTGTTAGATGCAGCTTCAAAAGAGACTTTCCTGTCTTTCTACCAAAACCACATCTTTTGTGACATCCATCTCCCTGAAAGTCAGTGCCAAGGACTGAAGATGCACACTGTTATTGTTATCATGCCTTTGTTCTCTTTCTCTAATTTGTTTTTTCTCCCAAGCTCATTTCTCTCTCTGTTCCACCCAGGATATACGATGGAAGTAAAAATTTCCTTCCTTTGTGAGCTTTGGTACTAAGGACCTAACACATTTCTTTCCAAGTACTAGAGTGGTTGCATAAGGTATTTCAGTCCCAACCCACTTCTATTTCAAAGTCATACTTTAATCTGGAATGTCAGGTAGAACATGGAACAAATATTAGTCTACGCTACATAAATAATTTCCTTCAATTATCAGGAAAGAGCAGCAAGACATGAATTTTCAGGTTGATTGATTTTTAATATCTAAGTGTAAAAATTAATAATTTAGGCAGGTGGGGGTTTTTTTGGTTGGTTTTTTTTTTGGGTTTTGTTTTTTGATTTTTTTTTTTTAGCAGAGAGTTAAAGGTTGGATTTCCTAACTAGAGAAAGAAAAAAAAAAGATAATTTGGATCCAAAGGTCAGGTTATATTCATAGGTTGTAAATGTGACAATTATGAAATTATTCACAGAAGACAAAACTTAGAATTCAATGCAAGACACCCAGATTCATCACAAGGCACAAGAGATTGACAATCTATTATGAATGCCTCACATCACAGATAAATATTTCAATGCAAATAAATAAAGGATGCTGAGTGTTTCTCTTCTGAATGACTTTTCACAGCTCACTGAACACAATAGTTCTGGGACTCCTCTATGTCCCAGACTCACGTCCAAACTTTGGCATCCCCAAAGGCTTCCTGTGCTGAGCACCACCAGGTTACACTGTGATTTCAATTTGGAGTTACAAAGAACCAATTAATCAGTTTCCCCCTAACAGAATGTAAAAAACATCCTTTGGTGCATTAGGACAATCACGGACATTGTGAAACTGGTCTGGTTTTGTTTTGTGCCCCCTTGTAATTACTACAAAATGTACCAGTCTTGTCAAATCTAATGACTTTTCTTTTTTGGTGCAGGGGATTAAAAAAAAAGAGAAAAGACAATGATGTCTCTAAGCATATGGCTGGTTTACTCTGCAGATGGAGACAAGACTAAACTAAGATGTACGTCTGGTGAATTGTGCTCAAATAAAGCTTTTCTTTTACAGATTTCTTACCTGTCACTGTGATTATTCTTCTTGATCTGCATTGTATGCCAAAACCCCAAAAGAGTAAAAGTATTCCATTCCACAATTGTTTTTTACTTATTTTCAAGCAAATGTTTTAAAGGGATACTTTCAGAAGAAAGGCTTTTTCGTTTTTTTAAACAGGGACCTGCTTAACTATTTTCATCTGTTAAAAGTAATTGTATTATTTTAACCACTGCAGGAAATTCCATGCTGTGTATTGCTTCATATGAAGCCATTTGTAACTTTACAGCTTTTTAATTTTGCACAAGCTGTATAGAAAACAAAAATGACCTGGTAGCATTACATCACTCATAGCTGCTTCTCCATTAAAACAATACAACTAGAAAATGTTTGCATGTTCACAATAAATGCTGAAAAAACATTTGAGTGAACAGAGAGAAACATCTTCAGGACTTGCAAAAATACCAAGCTGATCTAGAAGGCTTTCAATTTAATACTTTAGCAAATGCGAGCTCATCACTTACTCATTTGAACTTTAATTTAACTTAATCTTTTTAAAGGAGGGGAAAGCTAAACTCAGGAAATTTGGTGTTTCTCTGTAAAGAAATATGTGTAAGGAGCATTTGCTTTCAGGTATTAGTTCATATTAACATATGAGAGGGAAACATTCACATTGAATGCTGGATTAAAAATAAAATTACTATTTTCATAGGTTATGGACACATTCTAAAATTTTTAAAAGCAACTATGCACTCACATTTATTCTGCAACCCAAAGACCTACCCTTGATATAAGCCTGATGTTCACAGAATGAAGATTATGCACTAAATAAAGACCACGCTTATTTCAAGTATCCAGTGCCTGGGGTATCACTATATCATTGGTCTCTTCTGAAAATACTGAGTACTAAAGACACATCAAAGAACATTTGTGATCAACTGATAATCTGAAGAGTACTTTGCTGCTCATATACTTTCTGAATCATGACTGGTGTTATCTAGGCTGTGAAAGAAGAGTAGAAAGAAGAAAGGGGCATTTGTTGCCCTAAAAACCAAGAATATTGTATCCAGATGGACAATGCTTATAATACATTTGGAGACTTGAAATGGGCAGCAAATAAAAAAACATGTCCATTTCTATGTGAAATATGTAAAATATACAACCAGTACAATATAAGAAATAATGCAAAAGTAACTACAGATGCATGCTAGTGGTAAAAAATTAATCTTCATGTGTCTAGTCTACCAGCTTTGAACAACTTTCAAGCACAATTTGAATGCAGAAATATCTATGAAATACCACAGATAACTTTCTAAGGTCCTACAGAATGGCACCTCATAGAACTACGTTCAAAATTTTCACGAAATGAGTTTTGCTGTTTATGGAATTATTTTGCAACCTGATTTCCACAGCACCTCTCATTTCTGTCATTTTTTTTCTGCAAAAACTCTTTGCCAAGGAAAGGTGCACTTTCACTGTTACCTTTCTGGATCAAAGGGATTAGTAGGACCTGCTGGGCCACTTCTTTTCATGAAATAGTCATAATATTACAGCCTTTGCTTTTCTGCCACATGTAGTCAGCAGAGTGGTTCAAAAATTATTCATTGAAAACATACAGACAAAAATTTATATAATTTCCTGGGGAAATCAGATTTAAATGAAAAATCATGTACCCACTTGGATTTGTCATCTGAATTCACCTGAAAGAAAATTTTTCAGTGGCCTTCAAACTCCACTGCACAGCAAAGCCCAGCCCAGAGCATGAGTTACACTGGCTTACATTTAGGTCTCAAACACAGGCTCTGCTCCACAAAATCCACACAGGGAGTTTCCAGTACATGAGTAGTCAGTGATGACAAGTTTCTTGTTTATTCCATGTTCTGTACATGGATCAGGTAACTAGGAATTATTACAGGAATACACACAGAGAAACTACTGAGCTGCATTTCTGTGTGCCACAAATATTCTTTTACTGATTCACCACTTTCCTACCCAGCTCTCCTTATAGGCACGAAATTAATACATAGACATGGCATTTATATGTCACAGATATCATCCTTCAGGATTCTGCTCTGCTCATATGGCAGGTCCAATTCAATCATCAGACATAAGAGTTACGTTCCTACTTGATCCCTTCACCTTAATCCAAAAATATACATTTGAAATCAATTCTCTCTGTTCAACATCACAGGAAATTACATCTATCTCAGAACTGACTGAGGTATCAGTTGACTCAAATTACATTTTCTAATGCACTGAAATACTTGTTTTGGTAATGACACTGAGGAATAAAGGAAAATAAGATAAAAACAAGACTTATACTTATCCCTGATATGCAAGCAAGATAGTTTTTTCAATTTGCAGTGCAGTTTTACATTGATTTTTGATATGAGAAAGCTCTGTCAAATTCTTTTTCTAAAATTTTTAACCATGTGTACTAAACTCTGGAAGACAAAAAAATCCTCTGCATTTTCAATCTATCATCATGTCTCTCCTGCCTGCACACAATTGTCCATCTTCATTAAAAGCATTTGTTACTTTCCTAAGTGTAAAACTACACATACATAAAGAATTTTCAGAGAAAAACTCCTGAACTCTGTTGCAGCATGGAAAAATTAGGACAAATTATTTTGTATATGTGCTTTTTTTATATTATGCAATTTCTCATGTGACCAACATTACTTTTAGAATAAACACACACACACACAAAATCAGTGCAACAAGCTGCATTCCTTATTTTCAAGATAAACCTTTTCAACCTCTGCCAATGCATGGGAGCCCCTAAACAGGGTCCTTAATTCAGACAAAGCATTTCCGCACATTCCTAAGCCCATCCATATGTGGGATGCTCAGCTTCATGTAACACTTCTGCTCCATCAGCAGCGTACAACCACATGTTCAAGTGATGTCCTAAACTGGGACAGCTTTCCAAGCTGGGCCAGACACAGACAATTGCTAAATACTTCAAAAATCCCAGCTGACATTTCCAGAGAATGGGTTTTTTTCCCTCCATTTCTCAAGAATACTTTTCTACTTCTCTCATTCATAAGCTTTCCAGATTTCTAGGATGTATCTAGGCTGATATCCTAGGAGATCCACCTTCCACAGGACTTTTAGTTTGCTGCTTCTAGTACTCTCTATTACAGAAAACTTGTTTTTTAAGCCCAGTAGCATTCAACATGTTGTTGCTTCATATAAATGGTTGCATTCCTAGTATTTCTACATTTTGAATAATTTTCCAGGCTGGAAAAAGAAGAAGGAATGAATACTGGGTCCCTTTAAAAAAAAACAAACAAACCAAACCATATACAAAATACCCTATAAATACAAAAACATAAGTACTCTAAAATACAAAAAACCATATACAAAAAACCCCAACAATAATGTCTATTTCTAATACGAATATTTTCATCCTGCAGTAATTTCTGGATTTCACCATCATGTTTATTATATGTGGTACAAACCCTAGTGTTTTTAATTTTTTTTATATTTTAAAAAAAGAAAATATTTTTTAGAAGCACCCAGTCACTCCCTACTTTTTTGAAGGTTTATGTGTGATACCAAGAGTGTTAGTCTTCCAGCTTATCACAGTAACTGAGTCATTGTCAAAGACCCTGAGAGCCACTGCTGATCTCAAATCTGTTTCTATGGATCCTCTCTACATTACCATTTCAGTTAATCAGTTAATTACCAGGATATGAATCATAAAAAGATTAAAGGTTTGGTTCCCTAGACAAGTTATTACAATATAAGAAGGTGTGGATTTATAAGAGAACCTTCTTTCACATGTCTTTATTCCCCAGTAAACCTGAAGTGGTCTATCTGCCCACCTTCACTGTGGTGAAAGCCACTCACTTTTACTGGGAAGGACATGGATGGAGCAATTGTTCCAAAGTGGTCATTGGTGCAAATCTCCCAGGTTGTCTGAGGATAACTTGTGCTTGTAGCCTTTCTAACCCTAATCCCTCTCCCTTATCAATTCCAGTTGGGCAGAAGGTTATTTGAAAGCAGGAGGACAAACATGCAAAGCAGACGGGAACAATTTCCAAAGTGGGTTCATTTTAGCAGGGAGTTACTCTATTTCCAAACAAAGGCATGAACTCTGCAATGCCCCTTGATGATGCAGGCTTTTGAAAAAGCTGTAAATGTTTTTTTTAGTTCACCTAAGGCTGCATTGTAAGAGATAAGCTTTAATTTTCAAGTTAGCTGCTGACTGCACAAACACTGAAGTGGAAGTGGCTGTGTAGCCGTCATGTCGACTAATGAGGTACTCCAAGAAGAATCTGGTTACTCACTCTCCCAACATGTACATAAACTCAAGCTTTCAGAATGACTCAGTCAACACCTGAAGATGAGTCTTGAAAGCTTGTTTATGTTGTTGCAGGGTACTGTATGTACTATAGCTGGATGTACTTAATAATGCCAGCAGTTAATGCACACATCTATAAAACAACAAATAATAAATTTCTGGGCTCCCAGAAGCTGAAAATCTGGATGCAATGTTAATTAAGGAATTACCATCAGACCACACTGGAAAGTTCCTAATACCTACTCCTTAGACCCTGAGTGTGCTTCTGCTGCAGACCCTCAACTCCCCTGACATTCACTGTTTCATAATAGATCTTCCTGGATGCATGTGTTAGCTCTGATGGCAATCAGACCTCCACTGCTACACACACTCCATGTGTTTAAAAACAAAGGTCATTTGGTGAAGACATTATTAGTTACTGCACACGATTTTGCCATGTAGACTACTGTATACTGTGATGTAAGTGGGAAAAATGATGGCAGTGAATAGATGTAATTATATGTAGAACCAGTGACACGCCACATACAATTCGCAAAGTACAACACAATCAGAGTGTCAATTATTTAAGCCATAATTAACATAGCTCTGCATGTCTTTCCAGGGCTCTCACAGAACATAGAGCATTGTTATAGTGGAAGAAAAGAGAAAATAAAATATTAATGGAGGACTGCTTTGTTCTCAGCACAGTGAGATAGAGGTGGTTGTAAAAACCGGATTCCTGCAGTTGCTACTGCTTTAATTAGGAAGGTCGCTATCTTCCTAGACTTCCTTGGATTCCTTTAATTTCCACAGAGGAAAACGGCTTCTGAATTTTATTGAACACAGTTGAATTTTTATTTTCAAAAATCAAAACAGAAACATTTCTTGGCATCTGTTATGAGCACTGGGTGTTATTTGCTCTTTAGAGATAAAGCTGTTTTTATACAGGGATATAGCTTGTGGGGAAAAAAAAAGAAGGGCCAAATATATTCGTACTGGGAAAGCTGCTCAACAGGGATATCACAGTCAGCAGAAAATATCTAGCCAACCTAATTCATCCCATGCTAGAATCCACTTAAGGCCAAGGAAATACAATAGATAATATATAGTTTCACAACACTGAACCAAATGCTGACATTAACTCGTTCATACCTGGAATCTAACAACTTTTTTCTGTAGAAACAGTACAACTCCAACAGGCACAAGAGCTTCAGCATCCCCTCACACCAAAGTGGAGATGGCAATGGCAGGAAATCATTTGTGTTTTGTGGCTAAATGAAAGCTTGGCTGTCCTTTATCTGAACTATAGCCCAGATAGAATCACTGACAAAACATCCAAAACTAACACCAAAATGCAAAACAGAGGCAGAAAAATGACTAAATAGCACCATGTTATCACCATTACTCTCCTACTAAATCCAAAACACAGCCCTGTGCCAGCTGCTAAGAGGAAGATTAACTCTATCCCAGCTAAAACTAGGACAGATATGATGGTTAAAATTTACAGAGGGAGTTTCCAGAAAGAAAAAAGAAAAAAAAAAGGCCTGCAAAAAATCTGCTCTTCAAATGCCCGAGTTTTTTCCTTGTAATTCATTCTTGCCCATCACTCTAGCCAAAGCTGTTTGCATGTAGGAAAAACAAGCCAGGAAATGTCAGAAGAGGTTACCCATGTGGTACTTGGGGTAGCTCCAACTTGAGCATCTCTGCCTTTGATTCAAGAAAGGGTTTTCTAAATCTAAGCCTGCAAATAGTCAGCAGTGCTCTTCCTTCGAGAGCAAGGACTGTTGGGTGTTTGAATGAATTCAATGCAAATATGTTTAAGTTGCATTTACTCATACAACTGAATACAAAATTAGTCTTCATGAACCCAAGATGTCTGGATGGGATTAGAATTGCAGATGCTTTGGAAGATGGCAACCAGTGCCACTTTTCACATATCATTTTTTCAGGTATAGTTTCCATAATGTGACTTGTAATTGCATGGAACTCCATATTTTCCATAAAGATGCATGCAAATGGAGCTCAAGACCTATTTAGAAGACTTAAAAGATTCATTGCTCTCATGATAGCTTCACATCTGAGTGAAGTTAATTCAAGCATCAGTGACCTTATTAATAGACCCAAACACTTCTGCTTTACCATCTTTACTAAACATGTCTTGTTAACAGATAGGCTTTAAAAGTAAGTCTTCAGAGGGAGTTCATCCTTTGAACTCTCACCATGAAGCAATTCCCACAAGAAGGAATGGCAGAGAGTACTTGCAAGAGCACATCCATCCCCCAGCAGAGCTGTGTGCAGAGGGATGTCCTGCCACCCAGACAGGCAAAGCAGGCAGTAGATAAAGACCAGGAGATCTTTAAGCATTGGTTTAGTCACAGTCTTGAGTGCCCAGAGACCTGCACAGCAGACAGGCACTCACCACACTCTGTGCCTTCCCTCAGAACTGATGTAATTTCTCTTGCCATGCTGCCCATTTGTTCCTCTTTTTCCACTTTCAGAGAGTAACTCAATCATGGCTGCTGAAAAATAGTTTCTGGGCTTTTACCTGATTTACATGATGCAGGTCTTTTGAGTATGAGAACAGGTTAGTGAGGGTGCAGATAGCAGCTGTGGGATGGGAACTGTGTCTGGCTCTTGGGGTGGGCGCCTGCACCACACTGGTCTCCAGCAGAAGAACAGAAAAGGACTTGTGTGACTTTGACAATAAGATTCATTACATATTTCACAGACAACAGCAGTGATCTGTTTTATGATCATTTTATGATCTTTAGGCCCAATTCTGTGCCCATTATAATTACAAATACAAAATTAATTATAATCACACAATAGATTTCAACTGATTTTAGAGAAATCACAAACACCTCTCTTCTGTTCCCCAACTGAAGCTACTCTGTGTATTTATTTTTGACAGCTATTTTGTAGATTTTGTCTCAACCCACAAATTTTATGCTTTTCCCCCCCCACTTTTTCAACTCCAACGTGCAAGCAAGAAACTAATAGATCAGACTGTACAACTGGAGTTTGGGTGTCCTAAACACAAAATCACCCTGTTCCTCCCAAACTCTTAAGAATATGGCTCTAACCAGGTCCTGAGCAACAGAGCAGACTAGGTAGGTTTGCTCCAGAGAAGACAGGAAGGAGAAATCTAAAACTGCTCCTTTTCCACAGAAATTCACATTTTGCTCCAGATCTCAGTACTGAGAAAGTATGGCACATACAATTTTCAGCTGTCAGAACCAGCTTCTCACTGAAATAAGCAGCAAAATACACAGCACAGCTCTTTTGGTTCACCTGTCTCTACAGGCAGTCCTATGGAAGTGACCTCTCAGGGCCTCTTTTCACAGCCTGGTCCTGGGCAAGGGCAGCTGGGCAGCAGGGAGCAATCCACAGGGGTAGCCTGGCAGACAATTTTAAAAGAGAACTATAGAGATTTTAGAGTAGAAGACTCTAATAAAATTGTATTGCATATGTTTTGGACATTTAGATATGTATTTTATGAGAATAGCTACTGATAAGAAAGCTTAATTTAGGCAGACACATGTGGTGATTTCACAAGTAGAGCACATGATAAATTCACAGGAACTGAGCCCTGTGTTGTGTTCAGTGCAAACATATATGGCTTTTTCATCTAAAAATTCTGCAGAGCTGGGCAGAGCTTAATTACAACTAATATAGAATTTAGAAATGAAAGAAGAATAAGACATGATAAAAGTATAAAAAGTATAACGTCAGAAAACTTAAGGTAAAACTTAAGGTAAAAAAAATACAGAAAAAGTTCAGGGGGAAACCAAAGTCTTATCTTGCCATAAGTCACAGTGATTTGATTAAGAAAGATTCCAAGGAAATGTCAGCAGGACAGTATACAGAGAGCAGAGCATTCTCTAGTAAGGGTACAGGAGATTATTAAACACAATAGTCACTGCCTTACAAAAAACATGAGACAGACAAGAAATATCAAAAATAGAAGCTGCTGTGGCAAAACTAACTCAGCCACATCATTCTGGAGATACATGGGGTGTGTAACTAATGAGGGACAAGCCACTATTGCTTACACACAATAAAAGAAGAGCTAGAAATACCAGAGATGAGAAAAAAGGCCAGATAAGTTAGGTAGAAACTTTTAATGTTGTAATTCAGGAGTTTCCAAAAAGTTAATCTTGCAAGTTAAATATGGAATGAACATTCATTTCTTTTTTATCTAAAGAAATAAAGTTATGGGAAAAAAAAATAAAAACAGTGACAGGGACTGATCTTTCTTTTCAGTGTTATCAAAAGAGTGTGTTATCTAACTGCAGGAATAAAAAAGGGCCAGGATAAAATCTGAAAAAATTATACTTCCCTGAAATAGAGAGAGGGAAATAACACTGCAATTCTGATGGAGCAAAGGAAGAACAGCTTGTCCACCAAATTGTTTCTAGTGATACTGGAGAGAGAATGATCTTGGACTATCTGTAACACAGACTGTTTTACTTCTTTGGTTGTGATTAGTGCCAAAAAAAGTACTGAAGAGCTTGAAAAAGGACTCTGTGAAGGTTAGACTCCTGAAAATGGATGAAATAGTCTGAACGGACAAAATAACTCCCCAAAATTATGAACTATATTTGAAAAGAGAGTAAAGAATCAGCATTAGCAGACAAATCAGTTCTGGAAGATTTATTTTATCTGATAAAGCAACAAACCCCAGTGCCAACCAAAGGCAGAGAGGTTGTGAGAAATGAGAGGCTTGTGGAAAGTACCTCCTGCATGGCAGCAGGTCCTTGTCCCATAGCAATTGTCAAGGAGGAGGACTAGGGAAAAGACAACAAAAATTTAAAGCCCTTAATAGTGATGAGAACAGTCATGTGAAGTGCCTGTTGTTTGGGTCAGAACTGAACTGCCAGAGGCTCATGGGCAGAGGTTTAAGGAACCAGGGGCCCACGTGGGCAGCCCATGGTGCAGGGACAGCACACAGGTGTTCCCATGAGGGAATGTGCTCTGACTTCACAGAGGAGAAGAAAAACAGCATCTGATTACATACAAGGCAAGCTGCACTAGGCCTGCTAGGATTTCTATCCAAACTCCAATGGCTGGTAATACAGTGGCATCTCTAGAACAGGAGCTTGTCTACCCACCCCTAAAATGAATACCATTTTGAACACAATAATGCTTCTGATTCCTTGAAGTACTTACTCAGTACTTCAACAAACTACTAGAAGAGTTTTGGATGAGACCAGATACTACTGGGGATTTTTCCCACCCTGAGTACTCATTGCTGCATAGCCCATTTGACAAGTACTATCAATGCCACTGTTTTCCAATCCAGTGTTTATTCATGCTGTGTTTCTATCTAGCAGACAATCTAGTACTACCACATTGACATGAGGCTTTCCAATGTCTTCTAGTTAGTTTGTTTAATTTTATATATAGTTTTATCTCACATAGTTTTTTGGGGTTTTTTCTGCCTAGTAAGCTGTCCATAATAAGAAAGTTTAGAAAAAAAGGCCAAGGTCAACAGTCATTTACCAACTAAGCTTTCCCCAGGTATCTTTTTATTCTGAGGACAGGGAAAAGTGTGCTAAATTCAGATGTCACCATGTGGTCAGGGCTGACAAATGTTGACTATTTCTTAGAATAATACTCATGTTGTAGCTGTCCAATGTGGTCCTGTGGGGTTTTGTTAGCTGGTATGTTAGCAAAACAGAGATCCAAACACGAAACCTTTCTTTCCTCAATGTGGGTGTTCAGGAAGTTACATGACTGTGAAATCCATAGGATATAATTGAAACAGTTTTGCAATCTAATGAGAGAGAACTCAAAATAGGGCCCTTTGTGGTATTTGCACATTGAAAACAATTGGGAGTTTTCCCTGAAAAATAGCCAAATACTGAGTCCCCAGAGCAATATTTTCCACTGCACCAAGTCTACACTAGTGCACCATCAGTCTCACTCAGGCCTCAAAAATAAAGCTTAGAAGGACACAAATGATATATATGCCTTGGGCTGAGCTTCAACTCAAGAGTAAATTTCTTCCGAAAACAATTTTATGTTGCTTTCATCATCACTGGCAAAGATACTGCTTACAAACACTATTATAAAGTGCTTTCTTACACAGAGCCCAATGGCAAGCAGTCCCTCTCCTAAGTTTAACCAAACAAAAGTAACAATAAAATATGGTTTGTACCCATCTGGGCAATTATCACTAGATGCTGGAGAGTAATAACAGTGTGTCTACATAGTAGATGGTCGCATTTCCAGAATGAAATTAAACTAGGTCCAGAACAGGAACTGGTTCTAACCACACAATAAAATTTAGCTGGAAGTTGAAAAATGCAGTTCAGGCAGGGAACAGTCTCCTTGTCTTAACTCTTGCTGCTTCATCTCTCCTGCCGCTCTGTCCCTGAGCCCTGCGGATCCTTTGGTGCTCTGCAGGGAGTTAAACAGGCTCCTTGCTCAGGGGCCTCGGGAAGCTCCTTATCTACAGATCTGAGCACCTTCTTTTGTTACACTGGGCTCTGTTTGTTTCTCTCTTAATCTCAGCAGAGCCTTGTATTCTTTTAGCTTTTTGCCCTTTCACGTGAGGGATTAACAGTGTCGCTTGCAGGCTTTGGCTGAGAGCTGGAGTACCTCTGGAAGGGCGGCTGCCCCTTCCCTCTGTGCATCCAGCCACGGCAGAGCCCCCTGAAATGATCAAACACCCCAGCCCAGGAGTGGTAACCTGCACTGGCACTTCAGTGGCAATACCGAGGTGAACCATGGAGGCAGATGGCAGGGGACAGGCAGAGATCTCAGGATGGTGGGACAGGAGCGAGCTCTCACACGCATTAGGCAGTGAAAAGGCGCGGGGAAGGAGCTGTGTAGGTGACAGTGGCAGGCAGGGACAGCACAGGAGCCGTGCTGTAATGGGCAGATGGCACTCAGGTGACAGGGGTCGGTGCGGGGCAGAGAGCTGAGCCAGGGCGCCGTCACACACAATGGGACACAGGGATGCGCTGAGTGGCAGGCCAGGAGATGAAGGTGGCCGGGCACCGGCTCTGCAGAGCAGCGCAGCTCCCCCGCAATGCTGGGGTGCAATCTCCCTCCCTCTCCTCACCGCAGCTCCCCCGCAATGTTGGGCTGCAATTTCCCTCCCTCTCCACACCGCAGCTCCCCCCCAATGCTGGGGTGCAATCTCCCTCTCTGCACCGCAGCTCCCCCCCAATGCTGGGGTGCAATCCCCCTCCCTCTCCTCACCGCAGCTCCCTCACAATGCTGGGGTGCAATCTCCCTCCCTCTCCTCACCGCAGCTCCCTCACAATGCTGGGGTTCAATCTCCCTCTCCTCACCGCAGCTCCCTCACAATGCTGGGGTTCAATCTCCCTCCCTCTCCTCACCGCAGCTCGCCCCCAATGCTGGGGTGCAATCTATCTCACTCTCCTCACCGCAGCTCGCCCCCAATGCTGGGGTGCAATCTATCTCACTCTCCTCACCGCAGCTCCCTCACAATGCTGGGGTTCAATCTCCCTCTCCTCACCGCAGCTCCCTCACAATGCTGGGGTTCAATCTCCCTCCCTCTCCACACCGCAGCTCCCCGGCAATGTTGGGGTGCAATCTCCCTCTCCTCACCGCAGCTCCCCGGCAATGCTGGGATTCAATCTCCCTCTCCTCACCGCAGCTCCCTCACAATGTTGGGGTGCAATCTCCCTCCCTCTCCTCACCGCAGCTCCCTCACAATGTTGGGGTGCAATCTCCCTCTCCTCACCGCAGCTCCCCCCCAATGCTGGGGTGCAATCTCCCTCTCCGAACCGCAGCTCCCCTGCAATGGTGCTGCAGGACCCGCTGGGCAACGCGGGATGGGGACACAACCGCTGGCTCTGAGAGAAAATAAAACCTTGCATAAAACTGAGGTGAAAAAAAGGTGAAAAGGGGTGACAGGAAAGGAAGGGGGATGAGATTATAAAGCGTTTAGAAAGCCCTGGACAATTTCAAATGTTCTGAGTACAATCAAAAATCGTTGTGGGATCTGGATCCAAACCAGCAGCAATGAGAATGTGTTACTGTAGTTTTACCATGGTAGCATATATGCCATGGCTACACTGCAAAGAACAGCACACCAAGAGAAGTGTTTGATGTAGAATTTTTAACTTCTGTTTCATGCTTATTTTCTGCTTAAAAGAACAGAAATCTTTTGTCAAATAAACTTATTCTTTCTCATGGAAGTTTGTTTAATCTCTGGCTTTACCACAAGCCCTTCCCCTCTATCTCAAAATACACTCTTTCAATAAAGCAAAAATACTAATTTCTATTGCAAGGCATGCAGTTACCTCAAATAAGCATGTTTAAAAAGCACAGATTATTTGGCAGGGGGCAGGGAGGATTACCAGTTTTAAATCTTTACATTTTCATGTCTTCCCAATTAGGAAATTAGAAACAAAATGATCAGTTGAAATTTAAACCTAAACGCTTTTAAGGTTGGTTGTCCATTTTTTGTCCATTTTTTCTTTGCTGCTTTTACAACAGAATCTGAATCTATTTGTTATTTCAAGTGTTGGCCTATTTTCAGCAGTGATTATGATGGTACCACAATGTGCAACTTGACATCTCCTCCTCTCCTCTCATTCAAAGTCTCCCAGGGCCCAGCCATTTCACACAGGCTTGCTTTAGGCATTTATTAAATATGCACCTTCCAGTAGGGTTTAAAAACACCAACTAATCTCATCAGAGGCCAGAGACCTCCAGATATGTAAATCTACATCTGTTCCTCTTCAAAGGAAAGATTCTCCTGGATTACTCCAGGAGAAATGCATCCCACCCGGATATAGCCACTGAACCAGAGAAAAAGAACTCCCATGGCAAACGTGCCACCTCAAACTCACCAAGATCCAACGACAATGAAATTACACTTAATGTAATTCACTGTTAGCTTTAAGGAGCAATTAAGTAAAAGGCAGTACAGCACTTGCCGTAGGCTGTTGGTTCCAACAGGGGCCAGTGGAAAGAGGCACATAATGTTAAAATTGGTAACATTAGTATTAACATAAGGATGAACTGTAGGTGGCTGCTCGACTACAGTGCTGTAAAATAGCAGAGTCCATTAACAAGCAGCAATCACCCTTCCCTTTTTTCTTTTTTAAAGTGTGCTGTCGATATTTGCCAGTGAAAGCATGCAGCAATAATTAACTGTCTATTAGCTTGTTTTATAAAAAGGCCCAGAATTCTCTTTCTCCCCAATGCCCCACCAGTATCTTCACCCTCCCATACTGAGAGGGGAGATCAAACAATTTTATGAAAAATATTTCAGAGCTATTAGAGAGAGACTGCACATTTCACTTTAGCAGAGCAGCCTTGCACCCAGCACATTTACTTCTCAAGAAAGAGTGAGCCTTTACTTGGATTTTTACATCCCCTTTTGTATAATACAATTTTAAATGTGAGCACAAAGGATTTTTATCAGCACCAAGTCACGTTCTGTACATGTATGAGTTTCACATTAATATTAGAGATGCTTACATGTATCTAAAATATAGCCTTAAAAGACAAAATTTGTAAGCCAGAAATTAACATGAAATCAAATGTGTTTTTCATTCACTCATATCCCCATGGTTTCATTGACTACAATTCAGATTCAGGATTTGACCATCACAAAAAGTAATCTGAGTGTTCTACTGTCTCCTGTTTCTACATTTTTGTTTGACAGATTTTTGGTAAGCTGCAGAATTTTTGGCTGAATCAGACAAATAAATACAGTCTATCTCATTTGGAAAAAAAAGGTATTGAATAGTACATGCAAATATCTTTAAAAAACAGTCCTGAAGTACAGCAGATAATTTTGTAATTAAATAATTTACTCAGGTCTCAGATACTTAAAATATAATTATATATATTTCTGAGATTCTGAAAAAATTCTTGGCTGAACACAATCTGTAGACTCGGGATTTCACATAACTAGAAGACGCTGACGTAGTGATTTTACTATGCTTAAGGTTTATAAAAGCACAGCTTTATGATTAAGGGGTTTGAAGATTTTTATTTTTTTATTTTTCTAAACAGGCAAAAGGTAGCAACTACAATGATCTGGGGGATATATCCCTTAAGAAAGAGAGAAGACAGGTGAAAAATAGTTTTGAATAGACTGTAAGACATATTAAATTACTTAAAATAAAAGTTCATGTCTAATGAAGCCATCACATAAAAAGTGAAACTCATATGCTCATTACAGCTTATATTTTTCTCACAGATAAGATCTGAGCAAACTCTTTAAAAGTCAACATTTTCTGTCATAACAGCAGTTCCACCTCTCACATGGCAAACAAACTACACAAAAAGGAGGGAAAGATGAAACAAGGGATATGGGCAGTGTGAATGGACCTAAATCTTTTAATTAACACCCTCTGAAAAGCACACTCTTTTTCCACCAAACTAATAAAAAGTGTGAGTGTGGGGTCTTTGTTGTTGCTCAAGCCTTGCCTGCGCTCTAAGGAACTGAGGAAAGGCTAATCAGGGTTATTTAAAGCCACTTTCTACTTGCCAGGCTCCAATATCTCATTAATTCACTCTTAGTTGGCATCATTGTCTGATAGTATTTGAAAACCACCAAAGAAACAAGGATTTCCCCTAATCCTGTCCATCAGAGGTAACTCTCTGGAAGAGGATACCACACCACAGTATGTAGGACATGGGATACAAGTGTGCACATAGGGAAATTCACTGTTTTCATGCAAACTACCATTCTCTGTAGCTCAATACATACCTGCCAAATCTAATGAGAAGATGCCTGTTCAGGCCTGATCATCCTGATTAGGTAATCTTTGCTTGAAACTATTGCCTGGTTTCTTTAATCCATATTTGCAACAGTTTGACACTAGAAAAATTAATAGTTGGTCATGTGCGTATTTTACTTGAGAAAAGAAAGATTTTGATCATGGTCACAGGTCAGAAAAGCAATTGTTTCAATGATTTTGTTGTCATAAACTACAGCATTCAGTTAAAGGTGAGGACTGCTGTTCTGGGATATTTGTCTTGGAACAATTCTAACCCTGGGGACTGGAGGAAAACCTCAATAATACCAGCATGCATATCTTCAACTGAGCATCACCCCTGTCACGTCCAGAGACAGATGAAATGAGCATTCAACCTTTACAAGACGTTTCTCCTCTGTACAAACCAGCCTTTATTGCCCACCAGTAGTAAGAGCAGCATTTATAAACACAACCAAATGATGCTGTAAAGCATCAGCACATCCCTGAATGCTCTCTCTCCAGTGGCTGCTATAATTCACCTTTCTATGACCAGGTCAGGCCCCTATTGGGAACCAGCTGGCTTTCAGACCTAACTCTCTTCACATAGCCCTAGTTTCTTTTTAATTCCTGTAAAGGGAACAAAATAAGATTCCCTTACAAGCTGACTCTGGTGAAACAGCCCAGAAGCACAGCTCCCAGTTTAGTATCACAAATACTTAAATATTTTAGTCTTCTGATATTTTGCTTCTTTTGTAATGCATATCTTTGCCATTTCTTTTTTTTTTTTTTTATTAGGTATAAAAATTTAAGTTTGAAAGGATGTTGTAGAATTTCCATTATAGAGTTGTGACCCAGAATATCTAATTGCCATGGCCATATTTATCTTCTAATGAATATTACTATAGATGCTAAGCAGGAAAGATTCAGATGTTTTCCTGTATAAAGCACCTTCAAACCCTTTTAAGGAAGTGCATCAGTTCACAAATTACCTTTATAGTTTTCCAAAACCAGGATCTATCTTCACTCTTGTATTTTAGGGTGAGTCAAAAATTCAGGAAAAGCACATATATGACTTGTACTGTAAACACAGGCTAACCATGATAGAGGTAACATGAATTACCACAAGTCCTCACATCCCAGTTCAGATGCCATTAGCACTGGATTTATTGCTGAGCTCAGAGGTCTCAACACCATTGATGTTACATACATTCACAGGTTATGGTACATGGAAGACACACATGAAACAGGAGAGTGTGCAGCTATTTCCCACTGACTTTAATTTCTCCTGTTTCTAAGTACATTTTATCCTGCACTGCTACAGTAAAAGTCTTCTAGAGTTAACAGTAGACAAAATAAACAATTACTTCATCAGCAATCGATTGCAGAGCAGCAGGGCAGTGGCATTGGTTAGTGCTGCTATCACTGTGCTCTGATACTTTCTGACAGTCTTCAATATTTCCTCTGTATCACAGACAACTGTCCCAGACTCAGAACTCTGCATTCAGTTTTTCACATTTCTAAGTGCAGTTTCAGTTTTAATCTATATCTTTAGAAAGAGCTTACTTTGTCTCATGCATTTTATATGCCCTTTACTATTATGGAGAAGGAAAATGTAAGTATTGATTCTGGACTAGGTAGGATTACTGAATCACAAAGACATATGCTGAAACTGCAGCATAAAATGTATTCTATAAAACAAAGTGAAATAAGTGGAAAATGATTGAAGCACAAATTGTTTATGAATCCCTATAGAACAGACTGTTATATAAACCAAAAGGGAGACAAGTCCTTACATCAAGCAGTATAAAACCTAAATAATACAATTTTTCCTGCACCTGATAAAAGCAACACACAAATAGGAAGACTATGCCCCAAAAATTTCAATTAATAGCAAGCCATGCATACTACAGTGTATGGGCCTGAAAAATTTGCCAAAAACGGTAGTGTCTTTAAACTTTAAATAGTGGGAACAATTTAATAAATCTTCTTAAGGTACATGGTTTCACTAAAAGATCACTCAGTATTTACATCAAATCCAAGGAATGCAGACCACAGAAAAAAAGATTTCACACTTAGTTTGAAATCTGTGTCAATTCAAATCTTCAAGTTAGCTAACAGTGAAGGTATTTCAGAAGCTAAAAATATTAACTTTTTGTCTATTTGTGCCATAATAAACATGGATACAACAAAACCCCATATAAAATGAGACTCCAGTCAGTAGACTAATGTAGATAAATGTTGGCTTTCTATTCTGCTGGACACCTCACCTTATTTTATATTACAATGCTACTTTATTGCCTCTGCTGTGGTTGTGAAGTGTCACCAATTCTCTGGCTAATTAAAAGATGGGCAGCAGATTGCCATTAATGAGATTTGGCTTCCACAAAATGAGGCTCTCTTGGTGTGTGGCTGTGTAAGTCAGCTAAGAGAATCAGACCTCCCCTTAGATGAAGGGAATCTGTACAGATCACATCGAAGTAAATCTAAAAGTAATCCGCTGTATAAAGGAATGAGCTTTTTGCAATTGTATTTTTGAGTGTATGCAGGGGTCCCCCTTAGGGTTTTGCAGCCACAAAGATATCACACTCACTTGAGCTGGGATCTTGGAAGAAATACATAGCCAAGAGAAAACAAAGCTTTCAGGTCTGCTGTATATGTATATGACCACATAAAAAGCCCAAATCTAGCTAAAGCTATTCTCCTCCATGCTTCAGTGGAGACGGAGGAGAAAAAAAGAGATACTAACATAAAAAATTACCACTAAAGAACTTCTCTTAAGGCTTTTATCCCCAGTAAGACCTTTATTCTTCTGACCTTTATCAAGATAAAAAAGATGAAGAGGCAAAAGAGCTTGATCTCTTGTGTGGTAATGACCCTATCTTAGCAAGATACTATCCCATTAAAAAAAATAAATAAACAATATTCATCTCTTTTAACAACTCTTACCTATTAAGACAAAATTGCACATGTTCAAACCAAAGTCCGCTGACTTCAGTGGAACTTCACCTAGCCCACAGCAGCTTGAACAAAGGAGTGTAGAACCTTCTCCTTCTGGAAACCCACTACTGATGAAGCCTTCTGGAGAGGAAGCCCCAACACTCTGCACCCAGAGAGCAGCCAGGATGACCCAATCCACTGCTGCCCCTTCTGCATGCTAGGACAGGAATTTTACACTGGGAATTCCTCACCCTCCGGCTGTTACCCAAATCCTGCATTCCCAGAGGATTCTACCCAAGAAAGGGCACCCAAAGGTGTTTCATAAGATGTGAAGGTTTCATATCAAAGCTGGAGAAACTCCAGTGGAAATTGCACGGGGGTCTGTTAGAGGCCATATGCCTGTATGTCACTCTTGAATTTATAAAAGTGGTATTAATCTCTAGAAGAGATTTTTCTAGTCAAGTTACTCCTGAAATGAACTCAGCCCAAGATTCTTTATTTTCCATTCTCAACTTTTTAAATAACTCTCAACAAGACAAGCACATGCATAGGATGCCAATCCACATCAGAATGCATCAGAACCTAGGCCAGCAACTGTCTCCATGGGCTGAGAAAAATTTTATGCATCATCTTGTTACTCCTTCATTTTCCATAAGGTGGGATAAACACTTGCTGGATCATCAGAGAGCAGCCACTGTTTGAAACAGATCTGCCAACACAGGCTGCTGGGCAGAGCTCAGATAACAGTTCTTACTTTCCTAATCTCAGCAATATATATTTTTATATAAAAATAATTCCTTATATATATATGTCATATTTATCTATATGTACATAAAATATACATGATCTACACACAGAAAATTCAAATACAGACCTTAGAACTGATAAATACAGACTGCCACCCCAAGCCTTCCCCAACAGCTTTCCAACCTGCCTTTGTGCACTTGTGTTTGACAACAGTCTGAGCTGCAATTTGAGGGCCTGAAAGTTCAAAGTCATGTCAGAGTTTCAGTTCCCTCTTTCTTTCTCTCTCTCACTTATTTGAATTGTTTCTGCTTTTGGTCTTTTCTTTGGAAGTATGTGTTTTCAGCAGCTATCTCAGGAGAATGAGTTATGTTCTCTTCCCAAATCTGTAGAGAACTTTGTCTTGCTTTCCTCACACATAAAATAAAGTCAGAATTTAAGTCACCGGTTTCAGAAACAATGGATCTTTTGAAGTACTTTGATGTGCATTGATTCCACATATGCCATATTTTAATAGTTTTTAAATAAACAGCAAACTATAGAAACAAAATACATTCAGAGAAATATTTTAATTAAAGGCACTTTGGTGTCCACATCCAGGATACTGAAATTCCTAGGAGACTGCTGATTTGATATGCAGCATACATCTATGACAGACAGAAGGATCAATAAATACATGCTTTTTTCCTAACATATAAACCTTTTGTTACCTCTCCCCCAGTGCACTCAGAGAACTTCCCTCCATCAGATTAGCTAATCTCCAAGTGATACCAACATAAAAAGCAAAGCTTTTTCTTGACTATATTATGACTTGTCCATCACTGGTTAATAGTTTAATTTAGAAGTGCAAAAGGAAATACTGGCCACAAAGGAATGGCTTTAATTTGAGAAACCTTCCAATTAATAGGATAGCTTAATTAAAAGAGCAGTTTATAATATAAACTTAGTGGTGAAAATCTACAAAAATGCAGTTTTTTTTTTTTTTTTAATGTACAAAAGTAACATTACTGACTTTCAACAAAAATCTTAAACAGTCATCATTATTCAGGGAATGGTTGCAAAAGTTAAAGCCAGGCAGAATTATGACAGTCCTAGAAGTGTTGGGCTGCTCAGCCTTGTTGGACACATACCAAATATTATTCAAACTAAATTCACGTGTTTGTACCAATCTTTGATATATATAAAAAAATTCTTTCATTTCCCCACAAATGTCTAACCTTTGGCCACTCTTTAGTGAAGCTGCATTTTCTACAGTGTACTCTTGGAGAACAAAGTACAACAGCAACTGGCAAAGTTTTTGAACATACTACTGGAGGGAGGCTCAAGGAGCCAAAATCATTATTTTTGTATGGAGTGTTTCATACCAAACACAAACACTGGGGGGTCCTGACTGAACTCCTTTGCCCTCCTGCCGTTTGTGCCTGTGATATTGGGCAATTACACAGCTTTGGCTGAAATAGCATGTTGGATAGGAAATTTCTCACTTATTGGGGAGTTTGGATTGCACTTGTCAACAAAAATGAGACCATATAGCAATCCTAATGAATTTAAGGGACAAATCATCTTGCTTCTCTCCTAAGATCTAGCCACCTTCTGTTTTTTCCCTTCTTTAACTAGGATAGACTTTGCTCTATGCAGTTTGAAATTTAAAGGAAACCCACATCCCAAATTAATGTAAAACTACACCACAAATAAGAGTTCTATGGCTGAATAAGTCTGCGGGAGTTGCAATTAATGAGACTTGGCAGTGGCTTTTGCCAGCATGCTTATGCTACTGCTGAAACACACACACACAGAGGCACAACACAGAGCCCTGCACATTGCAACACAACTATAAAGGACAGGTTCCATTAATCAAACTACTTTTCTTTTACCCAATACTTATTCCAAATACATTTGCATATTAGAAGGATTCCCAGTGATGAAAAAGCTTTTTCTAATCTTCTTTAAGACATCTTTTAGGAAAAGTTTGGGGTTAATCCTTTTTTTCTTTTGTTTTCACTTTTAGAGCAGAGCTCTTCATGCGAAATTTTGTGATTTCTCGACAGATTTCTGTCTCATTTCTACTCTACACTAAAGTCTTTGTTCTAGTACACACATATATGTATGTAGATGCATCACACAAGAGTAATATACACATACCTATATAACTCTAGGTACTTAGCTCTTTTCTTGCATTCCAATTACTCCTAAGATAAGCAGAGATTTTTAAGCTGTATTGACTATAGCACAGAATTTTACCTATTTGAGCTCCCAAAAGAGAAGTCTGACTAACAACCACTGAAACTCTCATGTTTAACAAGTGGATGTTGCACTTAGTCCCATGCTTTAGTTGACATGATGTGCTCAGTCAAAGGTTGGACTCAATGATCTTGCAAGTCTTTTTCCACCTCAATGAGTCAATGACTCAGTTGCTCCACTCCACCTTTTTATTAGGACATGCCCAGCAAAAATCCACTGGGCACTCCTCAGGTGGCTTTCTGTTTTAGAGCTAAATCAAGTCCTGCTTTTAGCAAGGCTAATGCTATCAGTTTCACTTAGAGCAGCACTGAACCCTGATATTTACATTTCCTTACCTGACTAACCTCAGATATTAACAAAAAGTTCCTCAAGGCCTGTGATGGATCTTCACTTGATATCATTTACTTGGTAAGCAGAATTGCAAAGGATCTTGAGCTGTGTCAGTGAGGAAGGCTTTCATATCTTCCTGCTAAGAAAAGTCACCTGAGACAAAGAGCATTTGTGCCCTCCACGAGCTGATCCCCAGGCAGGCTCAAGGGCTGTTCCCAGGAAGCTGGGGGGAATTACAAACTGGTTTTGGGAGGTTGTGGGCCCCATTTCCCCTCTGTTCTGGAACTGGCAGAGGCAGTGAGCTTTCCCCACCAGGGCAGACAGCCCCTGAGTGGTTGGTGAGTGGGGAGCAGGCACCAAGGGCACGGGGGCTGCCCCACCTTGGCCTCCCCTGGAGCTCAGGAATTGGCACCACCAGGCGCACGGTGCCAGCCACAGCCGGGCAGCGCTTGGACCAACGTCCCGGAACCAAACGCGTGCTTCTCAAACACACACATTAAAATGCACATTAGCTTAGCACTGGTATCAGCACTGCTATAATTGCTGTTTCAGGAGAAAGGCCAGATAACTACCCTGTTTTCTCATTGTTCTCTTTTAATAAGAGTCAACTTTGCAATTAAACAACTCCCTAAAAACACATATTGAGACAAATCTCACTTTGTTAGTAGGTCTGAGTGCTGGCTTTGTGCCCTACAGAAGGAAATCGCTAGTCTACAACCAAGGTATTTCAGTACTTATTGATATATACTTTAATGCCAGTCATTGCTACATTTTTAAAGTATCTTTTCTGGAAAAAAATTAAGGGTTGTCTGCAGCTAAAATATTTATTGATCATTTTTCTCCAAATGTGAGAAATAATACTTTTATTCTTCACTATGCATTGATAAGGCAAATGAAGAGCTATATCAGATGACATAAGAGCAGCATTCCTCTAAATGTGTAACTTGTTGTACCCATATTATCCCATAAGACTTTATGAAGTACCTCAGCAGTGAAAAGCTACCAACATCCACAAGCTCTCTTGGTTTAAAATATCATACCAGGAAAGCAAATCATCTCTTCCATGACTGTAAACCAGACCAGCATTACTTCAGCTTTATAGGGCTAATACAAAGATGAACTGGAACTAACTGCCTTGTCTGTGGCAGGTCTGATTGTTTGAAGGACACTTCTTTTGCTGATTAACTGTAGATGCTCAGAACTATTTCAGAGATGGCTCAAAAAAATTTTATCCCTTTCCCACCCTGAATTCCTTATCAGTCATGTGATCTTTATGGAGGAACCAGCATATAAAACAAACAAAAATACCATAGAGCACATATCTATTGGAATCAGCACCAGAACATGCAGAGTCCAGTTGAGTCCATGCATTGTCCACCAGAACCATCCTCCTGAATTTGGTGCTGAGCCACTTGTAATGAGAGAAAGGACATTATTGATTCATTCTTTTTGCTATCCAAAATAAAGTTTACACATTTATAAATGCAACAAAATACATCAAACTATTGCATTCTCCCATGTTTATGTAGGTCCATGTGATTTTATGCAGTGTTCAAGGAGTCAATTTGCAAGTAGAGCAAATATTTGCAGTATTCAAGTCACCATTTGCAAACAGTTTGTAAATATTTTACCTTTTAAAACCTATGGATTTTGTTGACACTGTTCTATTGCTCTGCCCAATTATTATTATATTTTTTTATATTGATGGGGAGATGCAGAAAAAGATCCCCACACTGAAAGGCAGTGGAAGGTCTGCAGTTAATGAACATCAATCCCCGCACTCCAGCACTACTGCAGCCCAGCATCCAAGGCTTCCAGACACAGGACAGACACTTCATGGAGTTTTCAGTATGTTTAGCTTCTCTTCTTCGCTTTTGCATAATATTTTATCTAGAAAGTAGGCAAGAAGGAAAACAAAAGCATCCACATAGGTAGGTGACACTCTCACAGGGGAATTTATGGGGTTTTATTTGTGCAACACCACCAGATCACCAGATGGAAACAAAAACTAAACCTGATCTAAAGTCCTAGAGTTGGATTGAAATATAAAGGAAATAGGGTAAAAGTGATGATGGGCCTTTAATTAATTTTACTCAGCAACAAATTTTGCTATATTAGAGTATTGAAACTGATTCTAAAAGTAAGAAAAACAGAGATCTTAGTCTGTGAAACCAAGTGGGGACATCTTGGATATTTTACCCCCAACAAAATAGAATCTGACCCTTCTAGCTGTGAGGAATCTGTTTTAATTGATGTCTGACGAGGAAGTATTGGAATAAATTTTCCTTTGCTGCACTACTTGAACTTGTGACACCCAGTTAAATTTTCTTAATGCTGCCAGTGGCAAAAAACACATCTTGTATATGTCATGATTTGCTGAAGTTTCAGAACACCCTAAGCTATCCAGAATCTTAATAATCTTGCTTTTAAGGACTAAATTAGTTTGTCTTGTGTTGTTTCAGCAACAGTGTCCCCTCTGTTTGCAAAGGTGGAGTGCCTTACTACTGGCACTTGAGAGAAAAGAAAAAGCTCGAGTAGCTCATGCTGGGGGTCTCCCCCTTCCCTGCCCTCCCAGAACCCCTGCTCAAACACACACAGCTCCCAGGGGACAAAACACACATGCTAAACACTTTATAAAGCACTGAGCAATGCAATGGCTTAGCATGGACCCCGAGTCATGCTTTGTGTAACTTCACTGATTTCAGTGGAATTAAACCTAGGTGGCTTTTGGCACAACCAGCCCAGCAGCGCAGAGGGGGCTTTTATTTGGAGGTCCTGGTTTTGCTGGCACAAGGGGGCAATTCACAGAGCACAAGGAATAGCAGCTGCAGTGAGGGGGGGGCTGTCAGCAAGGACAGGCCCAGGATGAAGGATCAAACAGGAGCTGAAGAATGCCTTGTTTTTACTGGTGCATTAAAAACACAAATAAATCAGGCAGTGTATAGCTCACAACCATGTAGCACTGCTGCCTGCCTTAAAGTCTTAGTGGTGTGCTTTAAGAGTATTCATGTTATCACCTGATCTTTTCTACTTACCATAATAATTAATGTAGGAGCAGTACTCAGAGGGACTGGCTCCAAGGCCACAGAGGGGAAGAAGAAAGAGTACATTTCAAGAGGACTCCTTTTCCCAAATAAATAAAGAGGTACTTGAAAACCATATCAAATATCTAAAGCTGAATTTAATAACCACTTTTTACAGAGCTTTTTTTGTTTTCTATTGAATTATGCAATATTATCTGAAAAAGTAGCATCTATAATTAACTGACAACAGGATTTGAACTAAGTAGGAAAAAATGGTGATTAAAAGCATGTTCTTTATTCCCCAAATTTAATGAAATTGTACTTAATAGAGGCCGTGGGGAGACAGGAACAACACGGGACCACAAAATTCCCTATGTAACTTATAAATGTATATAACACCTGTCATTTTTCTTTCCTGCTAATCCAAAGTACTGTGTACATAGATTCCAGTCATATCCCCAAAAACCAGGAGTAGAAACAGCAGAAATGATTTAGTGTAATAGTGCCTTTTTTTTTGGATTTTTTTTTTTTTTTTGCTATGCCTTGCTGCCTGCAGTGGCATTGCCCCTGCTGGATTCCAATGGTGTGACTTAGGGCAGGCAGCACAGAGCTCTGCAAGAGCCCAGCTCAGCTCTGCTCTGCTCCCTCCTTACAGCAACTTCTCCCAGGCACAGCCTGACCTTCCTGCCCTGCCAGCCCTGGTGGGAATGGCAGCCCCAGCTCTGCCAGACACTGCTGCAATGGGGACCTGCCCTCCCCCTGGCACAGGAACTGCAATGGGCAGTAACAGGCAGGTCAACCATGTCCCAGGCATCACAGAGGAACTCCTTGCTAGAGCACATCATCCCCAAAAAACACCCCAAAGAAGAATGTCTCCTTCATATTGAATAACCTGGCCCTGCTGAGCCCCTTCCTTCCTGAAGGTCTGCTTTTATAAGAAAGCATCCCCTTTGAAGTTCAGAGAGTCAGAATATATTATATTGTTTAGGAGAATCAATGTTTACTGAGTCATGTAAAATTCTTTAATGGATTCAAGAGACTAAGGATAAGCATGTATACTTTAATCCAGAGAAAACTGTACAAAATGGCTGAAACTTCACTAAACATTTTTGTGAAGTTGTAGTGAGGGTTTCACTTCTTTTGCTCCTACAGCTTTGTCAGTCTCTTCTTTCTCACTCCTTACCTCTGCAGAAGGGCCAGCACACAGCTGCCCCTTCAAATTACTTGGTGCAACTCCACGAGTGCAAAGACTACAGATCACTTACACAAACTTTTCTAATGATTAGCAGTACAGGTTGCCATAAAAAGCAGACAGCTTCTGGTACAGTGAGCTAATTATGTGGTTACTACAAAATAATGGAAACAGAAAGTAATTACACTGTTGTAGGTATTACTGCTAACATACTACCTCTTATCTTGGCAACATTGCAGATAATTAGCTTATGTCACTACACTGGTATTTTTCTCTGTGCAGTTTTGCACCTCAAAAAAGTAGAAAAGTTCCATGATTAATATCTACTCCAGAAAGTTTATAAAAGACCCAACTGCTCAAGAGACAAAGGACCACAGAAGCTTCAACTGGCCAAGAGATCAAGTACCGGCAACAAATGCACTCTGTGATGGAAAACCTGATTAAAATTTCTCAAAGAAATCATTATGGGTGAGAAACTAATTGAAAGACCTCCCTCCTGCCAGAGCTTTGCTAGAAAGAGAAGACTTCAAAGGCATAGAAGGAGAGCCAATGTTTTCACACTTAAAACTGAAAAAAGGCAATCCTCATGTTTGTGTTTGTTCAGTACACACTTCTCAAATGTTGCCCCCTCACGCTCTAAATCTGCTGGGTGGAAGATCTAAACCTTGAATATACAATGCTCTTTAGCTGGGGTGTATGGTGCTATTCTTCCATGCTGTGTGCCTGCCTATTCATGCGCTTTTATTCTTTATTCTTCAGACTGATATATAGTAAACAATATGGTTAGCCACTTAGAATTCTCTGGGTTATTAAAATGTGAGTAGCATTTTTTTTTCCTCTCTCCTGGATTTCATCTGGAACCACTACCTAATTAATATCCAGAACCCAGCAGGAATCTGAATAATAATAAAAAACAACTTTTGTTGTTCCTTAAATAAATCTGTGTAATTTAAACCACAATCATGGGGATTTCATCAAAAGTAACTCAGCTTTTCCAAATCCCACACCATCGTTACAAACAACTTTGTAGTGCAATTTCCAAGGCAAGATATCTCTTCCCTTTCATATTTTAAAGGAAACATTCCTAATGATAGCAAGGATGCATTTTATATGTAAAAAGCTGGGATCTGGATGGTTAGAACACAATGTACTCCCCCATATCTTCTACCAATGCATACACCAAACTGTAAAGGATCAGTTCATACAAATCCTTCCTTCTCTCAGAGACACATTGTCTTATCAGTCGAGAGCTAAGGTGCAGTTGGAGTATAATGTAAGTCCATTTCTCACAAGCTTAGAGCTTAAGCACTTTGTTATTGGTTATTAGGGCTGGACTCCTAGAGATAAACCTACAACTACTGTACACCAGTGAAGGGCAAATAAGCAAAATCCCTGACAGAAGTCTGTTGTAAAATGATGAATAAGCCTTCTAAATTGCCATAAGGCGCTAGTCACAATGGAATTGTATTTGTCAGACATGCATTGTAACCCTAAGGTTATCATAGTGGGCCAGCAGATACAGGAGGAGTGCTTAACACTATCACCCCCTAATCATATCTCCTACAGGCTAAAAACTCTGCAGGGAGCATTACCACTTAAAGAGGTGGTAGTGTTTCTATGGACTGAATGCAGACAGCATTTGGTAGAAAGAAAAAAACCTATAGAAAAGACTGACAGATATATTCACCCAGGCTGCTCACATGTACACCCTGAATTGAGATATAAAAAAAAAAATCCTTGCAAATCATATCCTCAAGGCTAGGGTTCTAAATAATAAAATACTGTAGATTACTACTTTATTAGTTTTTTAAAAGCTTATGAAAAATTATCTTTTGCCTGTGGAAAGACATTTTATCTGAAATTATAGCAACTCCAACAGTTTTAAGATATCAAATTTAGAAACTAAGTAGCTGTAGGAAATAGATGATATACCCTATTCTTGCAAATTAAATTCTCTATTTCTAGTCCCCCATAAGTTATTTAATTGTATTATTCTTAAGCTTGACTAACACTGATGTACATTGGAAACCATGAC
The DNA here is from genome assembly GCF_023055355.1 of Agelaius tricolor. NCBI lineage: Eukaryota > Metazoa > Chordata > Aves > Passeriformes > Icteridae > Agelaius > Agelaius tricolor. The sequence goes on from NW_027269275.1 coordinate 11,972,941, forward strand.
TAGCTAATATTCTAAATCCCATTTATTACCAGATATAGCCAAAAACATGACAAAACACTTTTTCTCCACTGAAAAATAATAACTCTAGCAGAAATGTTTGCCCTCATAACTCTCTGACTGGAAATGATGCCCAGTTATCAGACACACACAAGTGAGTGAAAGCAGTTCCAGAACAGTCCTCAGCCAAGTGATTAGGACATTCCTGCAAGAAACACGAACATCCTCTCATGATTCAGAGGAAGGAGCTGAGCCTGGCTTTCCCTGCAGCCCAGATGACTGCTCTGGTCACTGGGCTGGGCTGTCATCCTGCTCACTTGCTCTCTCCCCCCCTGCCCACGGCCACTAGGACATTCAATTATTTATACCAAGTGGAACAACTCCAACAGGAGAGATTGAGGCACATTGCATGCACCTGCTCTTCCATTCATATTTTGCACATTAATAAAAATTTCAAAAGCTTGACTCTTTTAGGACAAAGGATCATTTTCTGGCCAGTCCTATGCATTATGTGACAAAAGAGAAAAGAACATGGTCACAGCATTTACAGTAGTATAACAGCTTTTCCACTGTTCTTTATAAATGTGTGCACTTACAAACACGTGTAAAATATGGTAAATATTCAGATAGGAGAAAAATAAAAATGAAGCACCTCTGATCATTTTAATGCATGTAAAATAAATAGAATCATCATTCTCATAACTGAGGACTAGGTAATTCTCATTCTCATTTCAAGGATTATCAGTCCAATGGAAGCATTTTAGTTTTTAAATATTAGGCCTGATGTTAAATACAGCAGAAAGAGCAAAATACAAACCCATTCAATGAAATGTACTTTAAAGAATCCATAAAAAGAAGGTGGGGGACTGCTGCATTAGAGCAGTTTTAAAGTACAATCACACATGATAATAAATAGAAAAAAGGTAGAGCTGTGCATCACAATGCTTCTGCAGTCTTTGTGATGATTTAGAATGCATTTTGTATTCATTCATGCTTAAGCAAACAAGAAATTTAAATATCAACAGCTTTACAGTGATACAGCAACACAGCATAAATGTTGGTTTTGCTGGGTGTATGAAGACATAATTAAAAGCCCAGTTTCTTGGTGTTCTTTATATGATGTGTTTAACTTATGGTCATTCATATGGACCTCTAGTGCTTGATATCACTATTTATACTCTTTGGATTTCCATCCTGTCAAGTAAAACAAAATCAAGCTCCTTCACCCAAAATATTGAACAAGTAACAGAATACATCAAAATTTTTCCAAAGATAAGACATTGAGTTTCAGTACTCGTGAGATTAAAAACACACAGAAAAATGAATATGGTCTTACAAACACAATATTGGACAACAGATTTGGCTACAGATACAAGAAAGTTTCTTGTACTCAGCAAGGAGAATATTCTCCTACCAGGCCTTGGAGGGCACAAAAGGCAGAGGTCCCTTTTTCCTGATAGGTATCTCTCTTCTCTTATGCCATGCCCCACTGGCTCCATTGCAATTTAATAAGATGAAGATTTACACCTCTGGAGACTGTAGCAATGCTTTTCAGGAAAACGAGCTCACCTTTCAGCTCTTCAAGCCAAGAACTCAATTTCACTGATTGCTTGATTTATAGTGCAAAACCACTTATTGCAATTTACATGTGCACTGCTCTCACTCTTTCTTGGCCTAGGAAAATCATTGTTTAAGTAAGGGTAACAATGAGCTCTTGCCATGGAAATTAGGATGTTGCCGTTCCCCATTTAGAAGACTAAGGCTATCAAGAGGAGTAAAAGGATAAGACAGAGAATTAAAAACTGTCTATCAAGGGAAAATTCCTTGGTACTTGGACACTGAGTGTCCAACCAAAGTTTTTCTAACTGTTTCATTCAATTTTGAGGTTTACACAAACAGAGACAAAGCACCTTCTCTCTAACATCTTGCAATTCCATATGTAGGCAGACAAGTATTTAATGTGATGTGCAGTGTGAATCCACCCATAGCAGTACTTCTCTATCACTTCTGTATGAAATACTCTTTTTCCTTTTAGAAAGAACCGATAAAACCTCTCACACAACCTGAACATCCCCCACTCCCCTTTTTTTTTCCTTTTTAAGCTGCATTTGACAAGCAGCCAGTTTAAGCAGTTAAAGTCATTGCTCAAGTGGTAGGCAAGTAGATAAAAGCTCCCTGTTTAGAAAAGCTGGGCAAGATTTTACAAGGTGCTGTGAACTGCTGGCATTGCAGTTCCATTCTAGAGGGACTAAGAATGAGATTGCAAAAGGTGGGCTAGAGAACTACGAAGAAAGGATTAGGAAACAATCAAACTTTCCTATGTGATAGAAAAAATACAAGAATCTCTTTACAGCTGAGAAATATGCAGTCTGGGATGTACAACTTATACCAAAGTAGCTTGTTCTGCATTGCAGATACACGAATAGCAGCCATTCAAGTAACTTCTGAGGCTTTAACCTCTGGAATCAGCAAGGGTAGATCATATTTTCTTTTCTGTTTGGTCCTGAATTTACAAAAATCTTCCTCCAAGTTCTCCTGGTCATTCTACCAGCAGTTAGCTTCAACACACAAGTTACCCAGGCTCTCTGAATACCCCTAGCAAATCAACTTCTACAGGAAAACAGGTTGAAGAACTCCCACCAACACCAGTGACAGCAGCCTGCAATGTGTTTTGAGTGGACGATGGTGCTGTTCAATGCAGGGCATTAACTGTTGCACATCCCACACCCACAGAGCTGCTGAGGAGCTTCTTCTTGGAGCCCTCACCCTCAGTGGTGATGGAAAACCTTCACGGCCAGCTCAGAGAGTCAGGACTGGCAAACACCGAGTGCCCCCAGGGCCCCGGTGGGGCGGGAGCGGCGCGGAGCGCTCCCGGTTTGTTTGCAGGCGCGGAGCAGCAGATGGCACTGTCCGCTGCGCCGAGCACCGGGCACGGCCAGCACCGAGCCCCCGGGGGAACAGCCCCAGGGCCGGGCACGGCCAGCACCGAGCCCCCGGGGGAACAGCCCCAGGGCCGGGCACGGCCAGCACCGAGCCCCCGGGGGAACGGCCCCAGGGCCGGGCACGGCCAGCACCGAGCCCCCGGGGGAACAGCCCCAGGGCCGGGCACGGCCAGCACCGAGCCCCCGGGGGAACAGCCCCAGGGCCGGGCACGGCCAGCACCGAGCCCCCGGGGGAACGGCCCCAGGGCCGGGCACGGCCAGCACCGAGCCCCCGGGGGAACAGCCCCAGGGCCGGGCACGGGCCTGCACCGAACCCCCTGAGAGCTCTGCCCTAAGGCCGGGCACAGCACACACCGAACCCCCCGGGAGATCAGCCCCAGGGCCGGGCACAGCACGCACCGAACCCCCCGGGAGATCAGCCTCAGGGCCGGGCACAGCACGCACAGAACCCCCCCGGGGGATCAGCCCCAGGGCCGGGCACAGCCAGCACCGACCCTCCGGGGAGCTGTGCCCCAAGGCCGGCCGGGCACGGCCAGAAACGGGCCGTCACGTTCGCCCACAAAGGAAAATGCTTGCCTCAACACTGTACTCATGTACAGCATCGCAACCACAATTTTCAGAGGCTGCTTATGGGCTGGGTTCAAACCGTTCTGCACGTTCTCCCCAGAGGAGGCTGTAGCAGGACTGGTGACCAGCTCTGCTGCTCTACCCATGGCAGGCTGTGGGTGGCCACCTATGGAGAGGGATCATTTTTCCATATCAGAACTGGATGCTAACTGGAACAAGATCAAAAGCAGAAGTGCAAGAAAAAAAACAATAGGAAATTAGTTGGCTAGGAAGGCTGGAACAAGCATTACCTCAACAAAACTAAGCAGAGAGACAGACTGAGCAATTTGTGGTATCTCTGTTTATTTTGTCTTGTGACATGAAAGCGGACCATGCAAAAGGGACGCACGCTTACTCATCAGACCTGCTTCCTACAGCTGATCCTTCATGTCCAGTCCCTACTGAAACTGAAGGAAGTCCTTATTTTATTCAGGGGTGGAATTCAATTGTTTTTGATAAAGACAAATATTTTTTACTATAAGGTACTATACCATACCAAAATGATTTTAAGTGCCTTTATGAAGTCTCTGTCTATGTACATGCAGAGCCTTCTCATCAAACAGCTGCCTTGATTCACACTAAAAAAAAAGTAAGCCACACGACTTGCAGAGTAGTAGTTCAAAACTACAACTTCTCGGCCTGTTGTCCCACATTTTCCCTACTCTCAACCCAGAAAACCACTATGGTACCAGTCCCACACTCTCAGACCATGCTAGCTTGTACCAGTGTTCATTCAAATGCACAGCATGCCCAGAGGCTGATGGATGTCAGCAGTCCAGGACACAGGAGCAGCGTTTCAGGGAGAGATGGAGGAACCAGGGCTGAGCAGGTCAGGTGTTTCCATCCGTCTCTGCTCTAGCATAAACTCACAGGTAGTCCCCTGAGTAGCCTGCTTTGAAGGCTTTATAAATCATAATGATGGTTGCTCAGAAATTTTCCTGTGAAACATGTTTCTGGGAGAAAACATCAATTTATCACTACTAAAACATTCTAAGGGTATGTACATTAATTTTGAAAAAAATGGGGAAGGATCCTCACATGACCAACAGATTTCCACTGGAAATCTTACTTGCCCAGTAGCTTGCCTGCCTTGCATGCTTGCAGCCCACATTTACATATGACTGTCTGATCCATGGAAAACCTGTTCCTGAGCCATCCAGGCTTGGACTGTGGGACTGCCAGCACCCATCAGATGCTCTTCCCGAGCTGCACTGGCCCATACAGCTCACAGAGTCTTACAAAGGCCCAGGGCCTCACACACACACTCAAATAGGAATGAAAAAATAGAAATAATAGACTTACAGTTTAAATGTCTGGGTGCAGAGTCTTTTTAGCAAATTTTAGCATACTGAGAAATAGAACTTCAAAAACAGTGCCCACAGAATATCACAAGGAAATCTTTTGCTGCATTATTAGAAAAGGAGACCAGACCCAATTCAACATAACTTTCAAATGCCAAATACAGTGCAGAAGTCAAGATCAGAAGTGACTGTCTCTGACAGGCCCACTCAGAGACAAAAGGTTTCAGATATGACTTGCTGCACATGCTGCCAAGTAATTGTTCTGAGAATGAAATCTGCTAATGCAATGATGGTGAAAGGAAATGTTGAGCTCTTTGCTGTACCTCACAGCATTGGAGGAGCCCTCAGATGAGAAGAAAAAGAAGCAAGCACAAAATTGTGAAATAAAACATTCTAAAGAGACAAAAAAAAACCCCAGTATGAGAACATAACTTAAAATAAAGTGAGATGTCTTTATATAAATGTTTGATTACTAAATGAGTGCATTGGAGAAACCCAGTCTCCTCCCTCCCTTACTGGTTTTCCTTTGCAAAAGCAAAGTCAGTACTATTGTTACATTGTCAAGCTAGATCTATTTATGTACTGGGCAAAAGCTCTTCTCTGTACTGGTGTCCTTTCACCTGCTCAAAATAAATTGACCTCCTCATGAGGAGGTAGATTAGTTACTATTACGATAGCTCTAAAACTGAAAACTGGATATTACAAGTTAAACTCTGTTCCAGCATGGATACCAAAACAAATCCAGTGATTTACTGAAGTCACTTTGTAATTGCAAAAGGGTAAATCTGGCTCCATATCCCTTCGAATAATGTTTTCAATGTGGACAAAATAAAGAAAGTTGGAAGTTTAAATTGGCATGAAATCTGACTGAGAAATCTGGATAATAAGAAGAGTAAGAGTAGAGAAATCTGCATTAGGTTTTTCATTAATGCATATATTCTAGGATGTCGTTTTTCCAGCTTGCAAAGGAAATAATCATAAAAATGCAATAATGCAGTATTTTGCTCATGTTTCTTCACAATGACATTTTCTAAAGTCTCAAGTCAGTCACAGTACAAAAAATTACTGCTGCTTATATCCATATATAAGATATCTTTCTTCAAAAAACCCAAATTCTAAGCAAATACACCAAATCAAATTATATTGGAAGTATAAAAAGTTGTTTGTATTGACAAAGTTACTCCTATTCTGTACTCATTTAAGGTGCCACACAGATTGGAGCCATTGGGCATCTTTTGATCAGTTGCAAGAGATTTTGTATTAAGCTCTTAATAAAGTCCGTAAGTTGACATCTTTGTGACTCAGATGGAAAAAGACCCTAATGAGTTTAAATACTAAATACCCCAAAATGAATGTCTACCACCCATTTCCATTTTATTTTTATATTTGGAGATATATTGAAGAAAGAAGAGCTGGGGAAGAAGAAAGGTGCCTTAACCACTATGGCACCATCCCCTTCTTCCTGGAGGGAGGCAATTTGCAAACAGCCCTTTGACACCTGAAGGGGGAAAATGACATTTCCCTCCTAGCTCTGTATAAAATAATTGGAAAATATGGAGAGAGAGTTTTAAAGGAGAGTCTCAGAAAATAATAAAACCAAAGAGCAGATGAGAATTTGTGAGGGGCCCCTAGAGGTAATGGAGAGATCTGAAAATCAAACACGCTTAATGTATTCCTGTGTTCCCTTTTGTATATTTAAATATAGGGCTAGGAGGAACCACTGTAATAAACTAGCCTGACCTCCCTGTGCAACAGAGACCACAGGTCCTGCCTGAAATAATTCCTGTTTGAGTTAGAGCTTTTTTCCCCTAAGGGGAGAAGCAGGAGGAGGATTCCACAATAAAATCCTTGCACTATTTCAGTTCCCCTGTGAGGCACTGGATCCCACAGCATGCTCTTCACCAGCTCTTGTTATGTCTTTCCAGTGAGTTTTAATATAAACAGGTGACAATCTAGTCCTTTAAACAGTGGAAGAGGGGTTAGCCTTTGCCTCTTCCACTACCCAGAGTGGTATGCCATTAACTAACTGTAATATGTTAGTTTATTTTTTTTAAACAAGCTGAGCAGGGCTCAGCCCACAGTTTCCACTCTCATTGCAAGCAGACGGTTTCTGTAGGACCATTGTGGTCTGAACTACTTTCAAAGCCTTTAGCCCAGTTCTAATTTTGCTGTGAGTGTATCTTTAAAAAGAAAAATTGTTATGATGACAGCTAAAGAAAGCTGGAGTCTCTGGGGCCAGTGTCATGTGTTCACATCAGGAAACTGACCGCTGTTGTTAAAAATTAAATGCTTGACATGAACTAAAGTCACAGAAAAATATGATTCAGTCTTTCAGCAAGCACTGTTTATGAAAGCTTGAAAGAGCTGAAAGCCCAATATGATTTACATCCTGGGAGCTGGTATGCAACTTTAAACTTATTCTTTTTTCAAGTTCATCTTGTCATCCATAGATAAATATAGATTAGGACAAACCAAAATAAATGGGTGGGTACCAAAAGCCACAAAACAACTAACCATAATGGAAGTACTTGTCCTCCTGTTCAATAGCAAAACCAGCATATACTTGGTTTAAATAGCTGGTTGGGGTAAAATGAGTATTACTGGACAGGAACACTTAGCCAGTATGATCCAAACAAGTCAAAAAATAGCCAGAGTACAACCACATAAAATAAAACACTGACCAGATTTAAGTATAATTGGTCACCCTCCCATGTTTTCGGATTCCTGTTATTATAGCTTAGGAGGCTCTGTAATGTACCTTTGGAAAAAGTCTAACAGTTTCACTGGGCTTCCAACCTTTGCACTTCAGTAAGATGATCCACTGAGAATGTTACTGTATGAGACTAAAAAAAAACATTAGAGCCCACTTTACACACAGAGGTACAGCAGACACTTCTGTGACTGTTCATCACCACCACCAATGTCTCCAGCCCTGTTTGCTCAATGGATCCGCATTATGAAGGCAACATCTGAGCAATCCCAACGTTGCATGTTCCACCATAACAAGGTACCCTATTTTCAGCCTAAAAGTGGCATTTAAATAAATATTTGTGCTATGTCATTGGGAAATAAAGGTCAGACAGCATCCCACTGTTTCCAGGATGAGCAAATCCAGTGATTAGACCACAAGTCCCCAAGAACACTTGCTTGGGGCAGTGAGAAGGATTATTTAGCCATGTTACATAAAACAGCAGGCTAAATGGTGCTTTATATATAGGAACAAATTCAGTAATATTTTCTGCACTTAATTTTTTTTAGGTCCCCTTTTCTAACCACTTCAGCCTGTGCTGTTCCGAGTCTCGCTGATGATACACCTGAATTCCACCCAGAGTATTTATTCTAACAAAAGTACCAAACCCTGGCAGCTCTCCTCATGGCAGGAAGGCCTGGCTGTCCTGCAGCCTCAGGAACACGAGGAGAACATTTGTGCAGAGCTGCCATATGGCACTGGTATCCTCAGCCACACAGTACCCACCAGCTTAGCTCTCTCAAACACCTTCACGATTTAACAAGCAGGGCATGTAGAACACTACTGACATTTCCTATCACAATATTTACAAAATGGTTACATGTATATATAGAGAGAAAAGCCTTGCAAAACTTTGCAAAGATCAGAATCTTTCAGAACTAGAATAAGACATGGCAGGAAGCATTTGAAGTTATCATATGCACATACTATCATGTATACATTCAGTAATTTGTTCACAAGCCCACTACTGTTTTGAAGAGGGAAAGAAAATCATATATGACTGTCTCCATTGTTTTCCCTTGGTCCTTAACCTCCGCTTCCCTTCTTTTTCTTCTCACAGATTTTAAAATCCTCTAGGAAGGATTCTCTCTTCTTCAGTGTTTAGAAAGGGCCTAAAAAAATCACTTCCACTAAATAAGGATGTATTAAATGGCATCCCAATTTTGAATCACAAGGGGCTGGAAAGTGCAATTCAAACAGCTGCTTTTTTCATTTATGCATCTCCAAAGGTCAACCATGAGCTTGAATGTATAATACATAATCTGCCTGTGCTCATCAAAGGAGAGTTCCAATCTTCAGTTACTTTAGGGAGGGAAAAGCCAGTCTGCCTAACACCTAGTAAGATGCCCTGTGGGAAGTAAAACTGGTGTCAGAAGCAATGTGGTGATGGTCAGCTCTTTATCTAATCTTTGTAACAGTTGAATCAGTCAATGCTTCGGTTTTAAATTCTCAATCAACAAGCAATATATAATCTTTGACTTCAGGAAAGCACACTTCAAAGGAACACAGTTTCCTTAGACAAGTGACTGAAAGTTTGTAATGTACAGAATCTCACCATTAAACATAAAAGCCATGATAATACTAAGTCAATTTATGATGCCTCTTTCTTTTGCATTTTCTTTTAAATAATGAGCTTGTAAATCATTAATAATAAGATGAAGACATTTAAAATATTTGTGTGAAATATTTATAGATATAACAAAATTTAAAATACATTAACAGCTGAAGTGGCAGGAACTATTTACTAGTAGAGCACAAAAATACTGCTACTGAGTTTATGAAACGAAATTTAACACAGTATGTTTGATTCTGGCTGCAAAGTTCTAATTCCCATTGAACCAGATGGGAGAATTAAAGGAATTCATGCTGCATGTGAAAGAGGAAGGTAGTATATTCTCTATAAAGAAGAAGTATAGATAATTCACAGCCATTTTAATGTGGCATGAACAGTTTACAGAAAAATGTAGTCCTGGAAAATTCATAACTAAAAATAGAAATGGGCAGATCACTAGCATGGCAAAATGTATTTTGTGTAATGCAGTACTGACACATAGGAATATTTAAATTAAAACTATGTAACCTTTTAAAAAATACCCTGACTGGTATAAATTGTTCATTCAGAATTTATCTGCAAACAGATTTGAGTGGGTGAAGTTAGGCTGATAATGTGAAAGATGATACATCCTGTTAGCAAACCAAAACATCTCTGAAATCCAGACTTTCTGGTCACCACATTCCTGCTGTTTGTCTTTCATCAAGTGATGACTTGGGTGCCACAGACACTGCCTCCCTTCCTAAACAACATTTTTATTCTATCCACATTGTCAATCACAGAAAGGACAAGAAGAGTAACTAATCCACAGATTCTATTCTCTCTAATAAGCAAAGGAAGGTAGAATGGTCTAAAGTAGTTCAAGAAGATGATCAAAGACTATTCCCTACCACTGTAACTGTACCTGGTGAGGGATAAAAGAAGACATCTGACTTATTGGCACAGGCTGACAAATTTCCAAGCCAGTAACATCTAACAGGGCCATTTTTCTTCATAGTTTGATACCTTGCATGCAGTTTCTGCTGCTTGCCAACTAGTTTAATATCCAAGAAGACTTTTTTATATTACTTTGGCAGTTTAGTGAACAAACTGGCAATTAAAAGGACCAGTTTTCATCATTGCTCTGGATATTGCACTAGTCCTAGTGATAATGAGCAGAGTTTACTTGAAGGTCACAGCCTGTTTATATATTTGCTGAGCTGCCAGATTTACTGGTCAGATCCAAACCCAAAGTCTAAGAACAGAAACTGGTTTCACTTTATTTTTAATTAATGGCAAATTTGTTTGGTAAAACGATGCATTACAATGGTTTATTGTAGCTTTAATAAAGGAGAAAATTGTAGCAAGCATTCTGGGACAGCAGTGCTACACAAGCTGTGATTGTCAAGGGTTAAAGAGATGCAACATGAGGGAAAAAAGAGTTTATAAATGCTTTATACTATCAGATAATTCAAAAAGTGGCAAAGGAAGATTTAGAGGAAAAAACAAACTGGGGCAATTTACTCATTGAAGACATCTCAAACACACTGGGGACAAATTTCATTTTCAGTCAAAGATTCCCTAACCTCAAAGTACCCACAGAGATATCCACAAATTTTAGCTCTCTCCATGATATGCGTATTTTCTTTCCTGAAGTAAGGAGCCCATTTTAGCTGCTAGGGGCAGACCCTTGTATTTTGCACAGCCAAGGGACCTCAGACATCCACAGACTGATAGTTTAATCTCCTGTTTAGCCAGACTGTCCTGTCACAGACTGGCCACAAGCACTTTGCTCTGCATGTAAAAGCAGTCATATTCCAAACCAGAAATCTGCAAGTACATAAGAATATGGAGAAGTCTGATAGACTGCTTGAAGATGCCAGAGGACATTTTAGGTGTATGAACTCAGCTCTTGAAGAACACCAGACTGGGTCCCTGAAGAAGAAATTACTTCTCCAGAATGCATCAGGCTTCCAAAGGAAACCCAGATTATAAATCTGGTCAATTTGGGGAAAGAAATGGTAGGAATTTATGAATCTAGGGTCGCACCTTTGGTGCTGATTTGAGAGACCAACTGGGGGGTTTGTTGATCATTGCACTACACACACAGAAGAATCTGACTTCTAGCACACAAGCTGACATGCTAATAAATCCACAGAAAAAAACAACATGAAAGCTGACACATAAATAATTCAAGCATATTGCCTGTTTTTAAACAAGGTCCTACTATTCCATAAACATGAGAGTTAAAGTTTTAAAAGAAAATTATTTTTCTAATCTTTTTCATTTAAACGAATATGATGACATTTACTCTGTTTAAAAACTATTCCTAATCAAAGGCTTTCAATCAGCCTCATACTTTCTTTGCTAATTGTGACATATTTCAGTGTGGACTTTCACCACTGACCCAGAAGGCAGCGTCTTTGTTACCTGATACTGTTTGGGATTACTAAACTCAAGAAAAAACTATGATCAACAACAAAAAACAGAGCTAGGTCCAGCCTGTTTGTTTGGTCTTAAATCATTGTGCCTTCATATTAATATGATCTTGACTGCTAATCACAGGACACTAGTTTCTTAACTCAATTAGTTGCTATCTTTAACTTCCTTCTAAATTTAAAAGACGATATTTAAAGCCCGCTTTTATAAAAGGAAACAAAAATCCAAGAGCTTGAGAATCTCCTATTAATTCAAACTTCCTTTTATAAACAAAATAAATCTGAGAGGATATTTTTTTTAATCTCTCCATCATGCATATGACTAACTCTGCCATCAGCAAACTGCTATGTCCAGAGCTAACAATGAAGCCCTGGAAAGACATCCTGGCTAGTTCCACTACAAGGTGAAACTCACAAAGTGGGGTCAGGAATATCTCCTGGCAATGGGATGTTCTAAGGTTACTGGCAGGAAATGGGTATTCATAACTGCTAGCTAAATTATTTTTAATTTAATGTGTTGGACAGAGTGGGCGATTGGTCAAATTCTTCTCCCAGGAACGTAAATGTAATTCTGAAGTGACTCCATTGACCTGAGCACTGAAGTAGAAATGTGAATCTATTTCTATCTGAAATGTATTGCAGCCTGTCACATTAGTTCTGTGATCCCAGCAGATCCTACAAGTAAACAGGGTCAAGACATGTCAATACACAGATGGGAGATTGTCAAACAACCTCTAAACGGGTGAAGGAAGAGGGGTTGGTACCTGCACAGCCCTCCCTTCCCCAGCACATCTCCTTAGGGCCCTTCTGTGTGATGCCCACTTGGACCCAGACCTTCTCACCTTAGCTGCAGTGCAGGGAACCCCAAGAGACATTTCTAGTTGTGGAAGGCTAAAGCACAGGAATTCTTCCACTCATCCCTTTTCATGCCCCTTAAGGCTTCCTCAGGTCCCACCACTGACAGCAGCTCTCCTCCTCACCCATACTCAGCTGGGTAAGCTCCTTCCACAAACAGGCCCTGCTACTTTTCCATCAGGATGAGGTTTCTCAACAAAGATCTGTTTTCTGAATTACTTAAACCAGCAAGCATCCTCTGGACTGAAATGTTGTAGGAAATTCATTCACAGTCAGTCTGCTGCGTGTAACAACAGGGAGGCAGGAACTGCTGCATCCCAGATGGAATGCCTGTCCTTGCCAGGCATTTGGGTCTTCATGGCAAGAGAGGGAAGCAAGTCCTTGCAGTGAGATGATGTAAGACTCATTTTCAGAGAATTTAATCAGCTTTAGAGCTTGTTTGTTCCCAGAAGAATTGCCTCTGTCCAAAGGCTCTGCTTGCTTCTAGCCCTTGTAAGATCAGCCCTGACCAGTCATCCCCACAAGATGTATTTACATAGTTTGGGTGGACCACCTAAGATACTGGGAAAAATTCCTGACTGGCTCTGTGGTGAAGATGAACTGAATTTATGCTTTGTGTTATGTTAGGTGGCAGTATGCTGCTATGTTAAAGATCTGATATGCTTTCCAGTGCTCAGGGAACATTTGGGATATTAACCCTGGAGCTTCAGGCAGATTGCAAATTTCCATTCTACTGACCTACATTATTGCTGCAGTCTCTGTGCCTGCAGTAGTCTTTGTTTCTTGTCCCAAACTTCCATTTTTCTCAACAGAAAACCTGAGAGACTTCATTATAGGGTAGTGATCTGAAACTACATCATTAAATATACAAAGCTCTTAACAATTATTTTAATTAAATGAAAAGATATGTCAAATGCTAGTAGTCAATAAAAATGCTTAGAAGATACAAAAGTAGAAAAAGGCAGAATATCCTCTTAAATCATTAATATATTTTTTCAAGTTAACATCACAATTTGAAAAAAACCCACCCAATTTCGGTCCTTATCTATTATGTAAACCACTACAAAATACCAAAACACACTAATAAAGCATGCAATCCATCAACAGTGAGATCTATTCTTTTAAAAAATGGTGAAAGCTTCACTTCACAGAAGTTAAAAACTTCCACATGAAGCAACTTATATTTTGCCCATTCTCTGCCTTATAACAGTGCTTCCATATTTTAATTATCTGTGGCTCTGCATATACGTGACAATAGGATCAAGCCTTATAAGACAAGTTCTCCTTTATTTCCACTTCCCCAAAGTCACTAAACTTTCAATGAACTAAGACTGCAGGATCAATTCTGCTGTGCTCTAATTTTAACATCTGAAAATAGCAATAATCAATACAGCTGAACAATCCATGATTTTAAATTAAAAATCAAATAAAATACACATGAATCTTCTATCATTGAAAAGGCCCTTAGAAAAGACACACAAATGGATTTTCTAAGCTTGGCAGATTATAAATAGATGTAGGTACAGATAAAAACTTTTCAATGCTATCTTCAACACAAACTTTCCAATAATTAACCAACTGTGAGCAGTATACAGCAACAGTTTTATTTTTATATCTTCAGTACCTCTCCTGATAATCTGGCCCTCAGTTTTCTGTATTTTATACTTGCATGAATGGTAATGAACCTTTTACTTAGGGTAACAAATAACAAAATTATCAGATTTGCATATTTGTTTTGCTCACAGAATATCTGCAAGCATCTGCAAGTTCCTTTCATTAAAGAGATGTATTTAAAGATATTTAAAGTTTTATGGAATTTGGGTGCTCTAGAAAGTGAATTTCACTGGAAAATCCAAGTATTTTTTCCACAGAATATTTGCTGTCCAGAATTACTATTTTTTAATGTCTTGGGTTCTCATGGAGAAAAAACATTCCCTCCTATGTTTTTAAGCAACCTTGAAATTGTGTGTAAAATAGACAGCAAATAAAGGAAAATGTCCCTATTAAAAAGCAGCACATATAAAAGCAACTTGTTCTTTAATAAATACTAGGTTCCCAGAAAGTATTTCTTGTTGGAATGTTTCAGAATGGAGAAATGGTTTCTAAAACTATGACTAATCAATAGAAGACAGCAGCCACTAAGTCTTCTAGCACGAGCTAAAAACTGCTACAACCACATGATACAAAGTGTTGGTCTGGTATAGCCTCACTCTGCCAGTTCCAATTTGATCCAAATTTTTTGATGGGATAATTTCATACTAGCAAAGCACACAGTGGATCAGGTATCATCTGTCTGCACCACTCAGAGTTTGTGCCAGACAAAGTACAGCATGTCTTCTACAGTCACCATAATAGCATAGAGTGGGACAAGGCCAGTGTAATGGATGTACTTTGACTAATTCACCAGAAACGTGATCATGCCAAAGCCAGAGCAAATTAGACCTGCTGGGTGATGCAACAGTGTGCAGGTCTAGTGTTAATGATTGCCACAGAGTCAGTGGCACAGTGACAAAGCCCCCAGAAATTATTTCTCTGCCCTGACTCCCAGAGTGCAGACTTTTTCAAGTAACGTGCACGTAATTTGAAATGATGATGATTTGGTTCTTAAAAAACAGTTTTGGGTACAATGAGATTCTTCCTGTACACAATTTCACGGTAGAACTTCACTATGAGCAAGTTGTGGATCAACCAAATGGAAAGAAGGTTTTTAAGCACAAGAAAAAAAAGGAAACTATTCAAATCATGCAAAGAATTTGTGAAGCCTAGTTGTTGGGGATTTTTTCCATAATAACAATTTTGTAGTAATAAATCAACCAGAAATAGTAACAATTATCTAATGATCAACATCTCAGGGCCTTGTTCAAGGATGCAGCAGGGTGACAAAGTGCCAGCCCACTGGTGACTGGGTGTCTGCACTCCCTGCACAGCTCCACAGCTCCCAGCCTGCAGAGCCATCAGCAGACCTCACGCCCAGCTTTGATGAATTGTGTTCTAAGCCCCATAGCCAGAGAGCAAAAATTTGGATATGTGATAAAAGATAACTTTGACTCCTCTAAAACATTTCTCATGGGTGCTGTGCTCACTTTTAAATCACCGCCCTGGCAGGCTCTGACACACCTCTCCAGCAGCCCTGCACGAGCAGAGCTCAGTGGCTTCACCAGTGCCCTGCTGTCTAATGAGAGGGGGCAAACTAACCCAGAACTGTGTCATCATTTCCCTGCCTTTTCCCCATGCAGTGCCCGCTCTGTGGGAATGCTGAGGCTGTGAAACTGCAGCAGGCACAAAATTACACGTTAGCTATCTCCATTATAACAGGCTGTCATCATTCAGCACAGAGCAGCCATTAATCATCCAACAATCATTCATCCATCCTCCCGCTGAAGCATTAAACTGTGGCCCTTTCTGTCTGTCTCTGGTGATCATCCAGGTGGAAATTAGAAATCCCAGAGTGCTTTTCAAAAAGAACAGGGGCTAACCTGGGTGACCCTCAATAATAAAAGGGAAAACCTGTTTCCATTGTCCACAGCTGTGTGTAAGCTATTGCCAAGTACATAATAGGCGCCACATTTACCTACACAGTCACTGCTTCTCCTGCATTTAACTCATTCATCTGTACAGTGGTTTGGGACACCTTGAGTATGAAATATGCTTTGTGAAATCAAATTCCATTATCCCTTACAGCATGCTGACAAGCATTTTCAACCAAAAATTTCACACTGCCCCTATGATTCAATCTTAAAAGAGTCTCCTCCCAGTGTAGCAATTTACAGTAGTGCTTCACCTTCATGCAGGGAACTAAGTGCTCAATACACCATAAAACAGATGCTAATAATGGTGGGTGAAATTCACTTAACATGGACAAATGTTTGTTGTTGGTTTTTCCTCTCTTGTTTCTTAAATTGGTTTTCTTGGCGGTTAAATTTTGATGCTTGTGCTCTCTAGATTGAATAAAATCCTGTTCTTTCTTGTGGAGCTTCTGAATGAAAGACATTTAGGGACTTAGATAATCACCTTCCTAACTAGATTTGATCTGATTTTGAGGTCATTTTCATGCATTAGCTTAAAAGAATTACAACACAATTTAATAATAAATTCTGTTAATATAACTTAGCCTTGAAAAATCGCACTTATATTGAGCAAGTAATATTTTAATGTTTTATTCACTAAAGCCCAATTCTAAAGACATTTTGATCCATAATCACAATGTCCTTAAGCACATCCAATTTTTCAGTGTAATGATGAAATTTAAAACCAGAAAAAACAACAGCAGTATAAGGCAGTTAAGTGTCTCAGTCTCAGTAGAAAAGGGTAGAAATTGAGCTTCTGATGCCCTTAATATTTTTAGAGTTTCTAGCCAAGGGCAGATAAGTAAATGTTAAGTATTGACCAAGCCCAGAAAAAGGGGCTGTGACCTCCAGGGGTCCAATCCCATCCCACACTTTCCCACATGTGCATGCTCTCCTACCTGCTCATTTGAGGGAATTCAAAGTACATAGATTCATTTACAGAACTACAATGGATTTTGCACCATTCTCACTGCTGTGTTTTCCAAGTGACAAATAAGAAAAGAGAAGCAATCTACTGGATTTTGACTTAGCCTGCAAAATTAATTTTTAGCAAAGTTACACTATATAGAAAAAAATGAGGCACAAGCACAGCTATGTGGAACAAGAATAAATATTGGCATAGGGGACATACCATTATCCATGCTTTGGGTCACAGCTCTGAAAAATTTCATAACTGCACTTATATTAAGGGAGAGAAAAATGTGTTATTCTCTCATGGCTTCTTTTCAAATGAAGAGATTTCATGGACTGAATTAATTTCTAATTGTTCCCTGATGCACACTGGAAGGCAAGATGCTCACAGGAGAAGGTTCCACAGTTGTGTGAATTTGTGTACATGGATATGCTCAACTTCACAGATCACTGACATGATGTTAGAAATCAAGTATCATTAAGCTCTACCTACACTGTGTGCAAAGTTGGTAAGGTTAAAAATATGCATATATGGAGGAGGCAAATGTGGTTAAACAACAACTGGAGAATGAGAAGACTATGAATGCAAACTACAGATATTTAATTCATTTTTTAATACAGCTTCCATGAGTACTAAACTTTCAAGTATGTTCTTCAATTAGGGATTATTTACAACATGTGTTGGGCAATTGCACATTCCTTTTTGTCACACCCTGAGCTAAAAAAACTGGGACAAATGGTCTCCAAATGCAAAACTAGAGAACAAAACATTTAACACACTGGAACACAGGAGCAAACAACAAAAAACATAAAGCCATATAGATGGCCTAGGTGAATTTAGTACACAGGCAGATGTGCATGAAACCCCACTGAACCAACATCCTCCTGGTGTCTGAACTGCAAGTGTCCTGCCTGCAAGGAGCAAAAGAAAAAGGCCTGCAACTCCCCCACTTGATACATGGCTGGTTACTTGACCAATGATTTATATCAGGTGCCTAACATATCCAGTCTCAATTTTTCTGCAATTAAGGAGGGCAGGGCAGGCCAGTGACAAACGGTTTTCCTACAGCACTTTTGGCTTTAGCTATTATCCCTTAGATATCTTTAAACTAATTCATCCCTCTCTAGAATCCCAGGTTTGGGTTGATAAATCAAGCGAGACCTGTGTGTGCTGGGAGCTGATTACAGGGTCATTCCTCAGCAGAAATGTTTGACCATAGTTTCCCAACTTCATATTTTATCTAGCAGCTGGTGATGTATCATCACTAATCCAAATGCAAAGTATCAGGAAATAAAAGGAGGCGGCACTGTTTAGAATAAATCACTGACAGGGGAAGCTTGACCTTTTCGCTTCCTACAAGGTATTTCATTGTTAGACCACAGACAAACAGAATTTTTCATCTGGTGCTTAATATGCATCAGAGGAGAACAAAGGTTTATAAGACAAGAAGAGGAGGGTACTGCCTCCACTAGAGGACACTTATCTTTCCATAGATCAAAAAGGCAATGCTGCTAATAACACTTTTTTTTAAAGAATCTTTTGTTCCTCTTATTAGACCATATTTTAATAATAAAATGCACTCTGTTATCTTTCATCCTGAAGGAACATTCAGAGATTCTGTTAACTTTACAAAGCCTTTTTAAAATGCATTCTTTTTAAGAAAAATGTTTATCTTTAAAAGCAGATATAAATGACTAATACCATAATGATGTAAAAACACAAAATTATATCATTATTATCAATGCTCAAGCTTGAAAGGTATCCCACATATGTTTTTATTGGTATAGCAGTTGTGGCTACAGGTGACATTACTGTTTAGACTGGACAGAGCACAAACACTTAACAAAAGGTTTCCTCTGCAAGGAGCTTCCATTTTACCTTTCACAAAAGAGGAGGGGTAACAGAGGTGTGTGCTGGTGTAACAGACAAGATTAATACAACACCTTCCTTGAAAAAAAATAAAATCTGTTAAACTCAGGTATCTTGTTGGTCTATCTCCCCTAAAACTCCACCTGGTTACATCATACTCAGCTGCAAGGTTCAGCTCCTTGACAAACACAGCAGCCACAGCATTTTGTTAAAAACATGGAGGTTGTTGAGATACACATCCCCTTTCCTCCTTTTGAACAGCATGACCCAGCACCAGAGTGAGACACCTGGCATGGCTGCCTCTGCAGCCCAGAAGGATTCAGGCAATGGCTCTGTGTGCCTTAGCACCAAGAGATTCTAAACACATATATTCAACTACAATCACAGGATGTGATGGAACAAACTCAGGATCACAGCAGCAGGCCACCTGTACCATCTCTTTTCCTGTAGAAAACCACAACATTTGATGTTTGGGCTTCCCTTACATTGGCTTTCCTTGAAAGCTGGTGATTGTCAGAAATGCTTTCTGAAAAAGCTCAGGTAGGAGCCCAGAAGACCTGAAGCCAACTTTATTTCCTGTGTCACCAGGCAGAGAACACAAATGCAGCCCCACTGCCTATAAAACACCTACTGCCACAGTACCTTGAGCATGTGCTCAGCTTCTGTCAGTGGTGCAGGGAGGCTCTGGGGTCTTTTTTCCCATTCTCCCCTCTCCCAAGGAATCAACCAGAACTGTTTCATTTGGGTCTCTAACAGACCTTTCCTTCTTGGATTTTCTTGGGTACTCACACATTCACCTGAGTTGTACACCAAAAAGCACTGAGATATTTTACTATGGCCCACTTACAGTTTTCACGCCAGCCTGCACACTAGGTTTGCTGACAATTGGTGTCTTTAGTGGTACCAGCAACCTCAAAAGTGACAAGAAGGGAGCAGAGCAGTGGCCTTACTCCTACTAGGAAGTTGGAGGTTATTGTAATCCTGAGGAAACATCAGCTCAGCTTGCTCAACAATAAAAATGATATTACAGCAATCCCTGTGGGTGTTTCTGTTGTATTGGTTGTCTCCAACCTCACCCTTACACAGAGCTGTCATATCACTACCACTAAGCTGCAAGTGGCTTTTTTAATTTGCCAGCATCTTAATGTATTTTACTATCATTAGCTGCTACTTCTCCTCTCACACAAAACAGGTTTAGAAAATCTATTTTACTAAGAGCTAGTATATCTAATTTGTACGAATTTACTAAAGCTTGTCAGTCACACTAAAGCATTTAATCATCTGTGACATTAAAATAAAACACTTTAAAACCTTTGGCACAGAGTGTTCCTGTTAAGAAAGTACTGTAATAGTATTCACTCTGCTGGCAACACAGAAGAGAGCAGCAGAAATCAACATGAGCAAAATACAGTCATTCTCAGAAAACTTCCATACTGGTCAAAGTTGGAAATTCTTCTATGCTCCTTCAAAGAACAGCTTATTCCCATTGTAATGATCTGAGATGTTTCATCCTTCTATATACAGCAGCCATGTAGGCAGGGGGAAGCTGTTATAAAGTCAATACTAGGGGGTTTTAGTGTAATTAGAACCCCTCATTGCCCAGAGGGAAGGAAAAAAAGTAGGCAACTTTCTCTCTGCTTTTATATTACTAGTGAGAAAAAATCTGAACACTTAAATTAGAAGAGTTATCTTAAGGGGAATATGTTTTTGCCTTCCTATGCTGAGTCTTCACTGGAGTCAGGATAGTTAGAAACTGCCATTTAATTTCACTCCTCTCCTCCTGCCTTTCTTTTAAAAAGAGAGAAATAAATTGCAATTGTGACATTCATGTCACTCCAAGACCCAGTCTCAAGGATCATCATCCAATATAATGAGACTTGGTGTTATTTTGTGCTAGGAGTGCATTTCAAACAGGCAGCTCTTGGTCCCCAACCTACAGCAGATGCTTGGCCACAGATTGACGGGGGTGATGAGCTGATGTCAGGACACCAGCCCTGAGCTCCCTGTGTGGATTGGAAGACTGAGAGTAGTGGGGAGGGAAGGAAGGGAAGGGAGGGAAGGAAGGGAAATTGCTGTAATTTCATATGCATAAAAACACCTACTAAACATACTCTGAGTTTAGAACAGCTGTCTGTGGAATACTCTGAATGCTATGCAAACACATTGAAAACAATATTGCTACAGCCCTGTTTACCCCTCTAATTTTCTTTCTTTAGGCACCCACTTTCCATTGCTGTTGATGGGAATTCTGTTCATGTATTAGCAAGGGAATAAATTCCTTAAATTTCAAATCTCAGTCCTATTTTCTGTAAACTAGAATCTCCCCTCTTCCTAATTCAATTTGCCTCTCTGAGACTGTCCCCAGTAGAAGGTGAATCAATCACTTCATGAAAGGCACCTCTGCACGACTGCCCGAAGAGTCCCCTACTCTTTAAGCATTAAACCCGTGCAAGGTAAAAGAAAATACATTCAAGAACCATAATAAGGACAAAGGAAGTGCCTGTAAATTTGCCAAATTCAAAGTTAGTTTAATTTGTATGTTATTACCCACAGGCCAATACTGTGATATTTCACTGAAAAAAAGAAATTAGAAATTGTTCACATATCCACTGAATTCCTGTGTTGTGCAGTGGTATAACAATAACAGCTCCAAAGGGTACTGTGCTGAAATTCACACTCTCTTGAGAAGAACCTACACAGTCCTTTTGAGGGACCTGGATTTTCCCCACTGATTTCCAAAGGACCTGTAACAAATGAGTTTATAGGCAGCTGAAGAAGAGTCAATGTGAAACAGAAGCATCTTTTATGAGCAAAAATCACCCTTTTCTTAGATCTCTACATTTTCTACAGTAAAACATCTACTTTCTACCCAGAAAGGATTTAATTTTACTTCTGTACCAGGCAACTATCAGTTTCATTCTGGGCAGTGTGCTTGTCATTGGGAGTAAATGAAGGGGCAGAGGCCAGACACAGCAGGGACTGAGCATCTGTGGCTCCTCCCAGCCCATGAGCCAGGGACACACCTCACAGGATTTGCAGGTGGGTCCCTTCATGCAAAGCCTGGTTCAGTAACACCTGCCTGTGACAGGATGGACTGGTATGGATGCTAATGGTGCCCACTGCTTCAAATTGCAAAAAAATGAGAGCTTTGGAAAAAGAAAACAGTGCACCCAGGGCTATTCAATTGGGAACTGCTTAAGAAACTCATAAAAAAATGCATCTATGACAATGAGCATCCAGGGGAGACATTGCTGTAGGATTGCTCTGTTCTTATCCTGCCCCCATGATATTCATGACAGACCACTCTCAGACACAGATCCTGGGGAGACAAATCTCCTGTCTGACCAGGTATGGCAATTCTTACACAGGGCTGCGTGACCTGATTGCTTTGCTTGGATGTTAGACACACGAGGGGCTGACACTAACTTCATCCATTTCCCCCATTCCCATTTTCAGCCTGGTGAAGATGAAAATCTGCTGTCGACTTCAGGTCTAAAACTGAGAGAGGCTGAACAGCTCTGCAGAGGAACCAGCTCAGCATCTCCCTGTCAGCTGCCCTGGGAAAATCTTCTCATTTTTCTCTCCTCCAGCCCAGAAGCAAAATCAACTAATATCATGGCTGCCTACACAGTGCTCCCAAAACCTTCCTGGCAATTTTTTATAGTGCTTCTGGTAAAAAGATTTATGATTTTTCTTATTTTTTCCCCTCTAGAGCCTAGTTTAATATCCCCTCTTTTTTTTAGGCCTCCCTCTCCCCAATATATAAAAAGGTAAAAGGTTTCCCTTTTGCTGCCAGGGACAAGCAGGAAGTGGTGCAGTACCCAGCAGGTTCTCCCCACCCTGCTACCACAGCACCCACCATTGCTGTGGCACTCCAGTCTCCCCAGGATCCTGCAGGAGGAATTCCTCCACTCTGAAAGGCTCTCATGAAATTATGAATAATGAATACTTGGAGTTTTTCATCACGGCTGCTACCTCATCTGCAGTGGTTCAAGGCCAAACAAAGCAAAGTGTAAGGACATATGTGAAATATTATATTGGACTAATATAGTTGGAAAAATAGACAAGTTCCTCAGTATATAAATCTCTCTTTAGGCGACCATGTGCATCCAAAGTTTGTGCTTTTTCCTGACAGTTTTTCTAGTTGTTTTCTCCTTTGGGAGTTTCTTTGTTTTAATTTAACAAACAATTCAGCAGGCTTGTCAAGAATTAATTAGGTGGCTCAGGCAAAAATACTCACAACAATTTCCTACCTCTGTTTACAGCAGGACTGCACCAGCCTAGCTGCACCTCTATTTCTGCTGCAATTCATAAAACCTGTATTAATCTGCAGATTGCCTTCCCTCAGAAAACCCCAACAGCTCACTGTCTCCTCTACTTCTCTGTTTGGCAAAACAAAACTCAGGGAAGAAAGAAAATGATATGGTAATTAAATTCTCTCTCTGTTTTAAAGGGACAAGCAGTCTTTCTGTACTAATCTGCTCCTTGAAAATTCAAGACAAATACAAGGGAATTAATATTGTACAGTTCTTGCTAATGTACTAACTATAAATTGCTGGCTACCAAATGAAAAGTAGGAACAATGATATGCAAGATGTTATTAAAAACCATTTACAGTACCAGAAAGTTAACAATTTCTATCCAGAGGATTCTGCTATAGCAGATGGGATTACACTGCAAAAAATAAAATCTCCAATATAATTTGCCAATTCGTTCTTCACCAATCCTTTCAAGATTAAGGAGGGTTTAAGTCATGGTAATTTGGAAGGGGAGGGATCCAAACCTGTGGGTACTCTCAGTACTGAGGAAACCCCAGAATTTCCCATAGGTAAACAATGAAACTTAATTAACAGGTCAAGTGAGTGATTTGAGGGATTTTTGTAACACCTGTTTCCATATGCTCAGAGGGACTATTTTTAGCAATATTTGACAGTGCACCCATTTTGACTACAGACCAAATGGAATAGATAAGGTAAACTGATTTTCTGATTTTACTTGAGACACTGTTGCCCCTTTTCCATATGTTTGGATTCCTGTGGGTTTTTTTATTTGTTCCCCTGCAAAACACATCATAACTGTGCAGAAAGGATAGAAGATTTTTACTTTTTCAACCTTAATAAAATGGCATATTTTCTATCAGGGTGTATTGTGGCTCAAAATAAACAGGGGACTGACAGCTGGTAGAGGATGATACTGAAGTGTTATACCAAAAATATTTCTACCTTAGCATACACAGCATGAAATTGATTCCAAGGGAAGATTATTGGTTTTGTAGTGAGTTGCATTATTTAGGTGGATGCATCTCATTCTGTCTCTAGGATTCAGGTCTAGTACCTTGAGACCCTTCAATCCCTCAAGGCTGCAAAGATTTAAAGTTTCTTGGGCTGGAACTTCAAGGGACTGGCTCTACAGAGGTGACAACACAGCAGACTAAGCCAAGAATTCTCGACTCTGCTGACCTGGATCTGTCTCTCTCTCTGATTCTGCAAGGACTAGAAAAACCCTTTAAAAGGTCTTCATCAGTTCTAGCACAAAGAGAAAAATTTTCATCTTAAGAGAAAAGGTCATGAGTCCAATTCTCAGCTTCTTGGGGTCAAAGATCTTAGATGAATATTAAAGAAAGAAAATGTAGAGCAGGAGAAACAGGCATGTAATGCAAGAGCCATGTGAGATCAGCAAATCTATGCCTCAGTAATAGTACATTTATAAAAAAGATGTGTGCACTGTGAATTTTACCTGATTGCCACTAATAGGTAAAAGGATTCTCAATCATTGTCTGATTTTTCATTTTTCTCAGTAAGACTACTCCTGCTTGTGTTGTAAAGATCCCAAGTGTAAGATCAGAGCCAAGGAAAGTGCTCCAGAAGGTACTGACACTGTCCCTGGTGCTGTGGCATTGATACATTTCATGGAAAATGCTGTGCTGGATTACCTGCACTCTCTATGTTCTTATTTGTAAATTGAATTTTGTACCTGGACTACACTTCCCATGCTACAATAGGGTCTCATCATTCAGAGAGAGAAAACAATAAAGCATCATGCCAGGCATCTGAACAAGAGATCTAGTCACTAAAGAAGTACACATAGGCATTAAACCATGAAATAACCAGTGCTGTAAAATATTAGTGCAGCTTTTGCAGTAACCAGAGGCTTCTGGGTCCAGCCACTCCTTCCTTTGCCTGCTACAAAAAAAACCCAACACTAAAAAACCCATAAAACCAACGCCCACATAGACCCCTTATATGTGTAAATAATGCTGCTGAAATCAAGAAAGCAGTCACATCTCTATTAATGTGACTGCCAAATGAAGTTCTCAACCAGTCAGCACATAAAATAAAGACATATGGAATTAAATTCATTGTGTTCAATCAGTAAAAAAAGTAAAAGAACTCAAATTAATTATGCAAACTTTAAAAAACACGTTTAGGGACATGATTTGTTTAGAGAGGTACGTTTTGCACACTACCTGAGTCTAGCTGAGAGAACACATAAAACATTCATTTCATTTTCTGCTATGTGCTTGTTTAGTACAATACACTCAGCCATAATGATGTAGCTAACAATTTTATGGTCTTGTATGATTCATGCTGCAAAGGATACCATGCCACACTGAAACCTTTTTATTATCAATCATTGGGAAACACAAGCTTGAAGACTGGCATTAATTAAGAGGGTAAGGATTTACAAATGCTACTGCTTCATTCTCTAAATATAAATATTCATGGTAGTATCTATGGATCACTTTTTGAAGTAAAAATTTATCTTGGAAAATAAGGAGTTGTAAAGGCAATAGAAACATAATTATGAAATCTTACAACTGGAACACTTTATGACAATAATTCTCCTCTTCTTGTAAAAACAAAAATATTGGAATAATTATGGAAATACAACAAAGGTGACCATGAATTTAGATTCCTTGTTAAAATCAGCTTTTTTTTGATAAAAAGGATTACATGTCTAGTTGCTTTCTTCTTTACCATTTGTTTCCCTCTGGATCCTTTGTGTCTGTTTCTCAGGAGGCCTGTTAGATGTGCACCTCTCATACACACCTTTACATTCCCATTTCCTTGTGCTCATGCCAATATTGCTTGTGTATCTTCCTGAACTAATCTCACAGGTTTTCTACATGTATTCCAAACTGGGCATTAGCCAGAGCTAAAGTAGCTCATTTTGATTTGTATTTATATTCCTAATTCCCTTTGTGTAAGTAATTATGGTAAATACATGCTCATTAAGCACACATTACAAAGAAGATATAGAACTGAATGTACCTGTTTGATAACCCATTACTTGTTCATATTTTTATTAGTCCAAAGATCACTAAGTAATATATACATGAAAAAAATTACATATGTAATTAGAAGGATTTGTTCCACCTCACCCAAGATATAGAAAGCAATTAATTTATTAGAAACAGATTGAATACTGCAAATAAAAAGACTGGCAACAACTAGTGATGCCTGTGGTGAGCAACTCATTCCTGCAAAGAGTCCATACCTCATTAGACTGAGGTGAGACAAACACTTGGCTAACTACAGATCTGCAGAAAGCACAGAAATTAAAGGTTTTCTCTAGCTTTAAACACAAAAAGAAAAGTTGGTTTCCACTGCAATATTTTCTAGGTCATCAAGAAACAGATGTTTTTCATTTAACAATTCCATAAGTAAATAAAACAGCTTCTGGTAATAGACATTCAGGCAAAATGACTGAAAACAGTGTCTCCTCAACTGTCCTGAAGGTAAGGAAACTGAACTTGCCCACACTTGCTATCTCCACATTTAAAATCTGCCAGCTAACAACTGGCAAGAAGAACATTGATAAAAAACAAACCAAATTGACTTCTTAGTTACTTTGATTTTTTTTTTCACCCTCTTTTAATGTTGTCAACAAGACTAGTAGAGTATGCAAAAATATCTTTCTGTCTCTTCAACCCCTTGTTGATCTATTTTGTCTTTATTATTTTATTCTAACAAGCACACCCCAGCTTCTGGAATTCATCAGCCTAAAACACCATTTAGTATCTTCTATTTTCAAGTTAGTTCTTATTCAGCTAAAGCATTCAGTGAATAATGCCTGTGCCTGTACAGTGTGGGATTAAATACAACTATATTCAGAGCTTTCATGTATGAATTCTGCTTGGGAGAAAAATTGCCATGCTGCTGGACAGCATATTTGAATATTTTTCCCCATCACAATTATTTATTATTTCTATTAGCTAATGTTGTTTTACTCCTAATTATGGGTAATTAGATGATGAGTTGTCAGCACAATCAATTCACTTAGAAGCTTCTACATTTAATTAACTCAAGATGGTTTTGAACATTTAAATGTCAAAACAGCATTTAGAAAACAGAACATTAATATGTTGTTCATTGAGCTGTACATTATAGAATGTGACTTAGAGAACCAAAGGTTTTGGTGTGATGACAGGTCTCAAAATCTGCTTGTAGAGAGTCCAAATTTGCTGTACATTTTGACAGCTTTACTACAATGGCTTTGGACTTGGCAGGTCACCTGGCACAGAACTTCAGTGCTGATCTGAGAATACCAACTACTGCAGGATTTGGTGGATAATGGAAAAACAGCCTTCCCAAACACCAGCATCTAGGAAAGTTGCAATGTCGACCTCCATCCATTTTAATGGCTTCAGCATGGAGATGGCTCCTTTCAACAGCAAATGGAAAGGAAAGGTAGAGTCAGAGCCATCCTCAGCTGAGGAAGGGCTCTGGACAGAGGGAGGTGTAAGATAGCAGGGCCTTCATGTCCGTGTTTGTCCTGAACTATGGGATAAGTGACAATAAATGTACCAATTTCAGTTGTTTTTTTTTACCCTGTTCTGCAAAAGGATGATAGAGCAAATCAGAACAAGGCTGATTGGAAGTTTCAGAGAAAGAAAGAATCTGCCCCACCCTGAGATTTTTATTTAGTGTTACCATTGCTGAAAAAGCACCTTTCAAAGCCTCACAAACTGTTATAACACCTGAAACTCTTTCATATTAACAATGAAGTTCATTGCTCTGTTTGAACACACCTTTCCAAAATAATCATTAAGCCACCAAGTGACCATCCTAACATTAAAGTTTCCTCTTTAACATATGAAATTATAACATGATCTTAAAAAGCTTAGGAGCTACTGAACATGTTAGTGGAGTTTTCTATTCCTAGCAGGTGTCTCAGTCTCTCTCTCTCTCCTCAAGGATGTACAATTGCAGTGGAAGTGTGGTGAAGGATTCCAGACCAGCAAGGACACCATTCTACTGCTCATGAAGAATAGTTATAATCAGGGATGTGGCTTTGGGGGCCCTTATGAGCTCTCCTGGAGATGAACAGAGCAAGGGTGGGAGAAGAGCGCATGACCCATCATGATTTTGAAAATATACCTGGGAATGTCTTCTTTTTCTGTGACTACACCAAGCTTGCAAGGTACTAAGCCCAGGCTGGCAAATTCTAAGAGTTAATCCTTATTCCCACAGTGACCACATGTAAGGGTTTTCATATCAGAAAACCTGCCAGAGGGAAACTGAGATGTTTGAGATTATATCTGACAAGGATTAATGTTTTTCTCTTATCACCAGGACTTTTGGAAAAGTGGCTTGGAAAGGCTTGAGAGCTTCAGGCCTCACTCAAAGCCAGCTAGATCACTAGACAAAGGCAGATTCTTGCCCTATGAGCATTACACATTAAAAAAATGTTGGCTTAAAAGCTTCCTTTTTCCAGCCTAAAAACTATAATTGTAAATTTCTATGCTAAAGCTTCAGAGTTGATGGAATCCATCCTGCTCTAGTGAAATTTCAAACTCTTCTCCAGGGTCAGAACTTCTGGCTTTAGGAAAGGACTTTGTGACAGAATCTAATCTATGGTCATCTTTCAGTCAATATATGCATTTGCTTAAATTTCTTACAAAAGCCCCATGGCCATCCAGACTCAGCTTTATAATGCTGAACAAAGCAGCAAAACAAGAAAACAAGTCACCAGCTATATTTCCAGCACTAAGCCAAGTCATACATATTTCAATTCACATGGCATTTGCTCTTTCACATCTCTGAAAGTTACCCTGCTTTTCACTCTGACAAGCTGTCATTGTTTCTAGTAACACATTTTTGTTTCAATGTTGGGACACTTTTCATTACCTTCTGTATCAGAAGAACTGTTTTCCACAGTACATATCCCAAAGGCCCGAGTGAAAGAATGCTGCCTGCTTGCTTTAGCACCAAAGCCTGAACCTGAGAGTCAGCACAAATGACAATAAAAAGAAATTACTGAGAATTTGGGGCTGTCTCATACCAAGTAGACAGAATAACTTTAAGACCTATAAAATAAACACAATTTCCTTCTGTTGCACAGTAGGCATTATTCATTACCGGTATGGTTTTGTTGTGGCTGCGCTGTGTTTTGGTGCTGAACATCAACAACATGACAGAAATGTTTCAGCCTTTCTATTCTCTTTCTACAAAGGTGAGTGTAGCAGCAAAGCCAAATGACAGGTACTCCCCCACTTGCTGGTATTCCATCAGTCAGGCACAGTTGGAGCAGCATGGGGCCCAGATGAAGCTGCATAAGCCAGCACCTATTAGCTGCTTCCTTTGATTCTCCTGCTACTGCTCAGACACAGAGCAGGATGCTGCAAAGGATAAGCAGCTCTAAAAGCAGACAAAAAAATTATTATCCCAAACAGAGGTCAATAAGGTATTCTGAAGACCTTCTCTGTTTCACTTTCTGGTTTTTAGAACAAACTGTCCTGTCAAGATCTCAATAGTTTCTGTGAGGCTGAAAGATAATTCAAGATTTCTGTATAGTTTGAGAAAGTTTTAAAAAATGCAGCATGCAGTGCAACAGTTTGAAGCCTCTCATACAAGACTGAACGATAAAGAAGAAAAGTAATCATGATGAATGCCTTTTCCTGCTCTTGTTCTTTTTCTCTCCATTCCTAAATTCCTTTCTATTGCAAACAAGAACACACGATTTTCAAATTCATTTTATAAAGTCAATGTTAGGCTAGGGGAGGATTGAGGATGCTACTTCCTCAAACTAACAATTTTCACACATTATTTTTAGTCCTTGAGAGTGTCCAGAATGAGCTGGGGCAGTGAGACCAGTTATTTTCATGTGCATTTCTTTTCCTTCTGATAGTTAATGTATAGATTCTTACATATAAACCCACTGTTTTTCAAATGAATGAATTCAGAAAGTTAAAATGCACATCCTACAAGCTAGGAACGAATGTGTATACATATACACAAACACAAATAGAGGAAGTCTTGTGCAACTCAGTGAAGTTTCTAGATGTGTGCTCTTTGAAGTTTTATGCTGTATAGTTGGACATGCCAAAAGCTGAACTTTTGGTAAGACTGAAGTAAATTAAAAATAAATGCAGAAATTCTCAGAGGTTGGTATGCAACTTGGAGAGCCTTAAATGGCCAATGAATTTCAGCTTGCAGAGTCACTATGCCATAATTGCATGGTTATGAACTTTTATTAGTTGATTGCTCCCTTCCAACCTGCCCATTTTTTAAATCATCACAGGCCTTTCTCCACTCACACTGAAGCCAAAGGCTGTGTTCCAACTGCTGCTCCTGGCACGTGGGGCAGGGCTGCAACCCACAGTGCACACTGCAAGCAGAGAAAAGGTCTGTGAAGAAAGGAGTCCTGCTGCTCCCACTCAAAAGCCCACACCTAAAATAATCTTTTCTTCCATCAGGGATGTCCTAGATGTTTATGTATTTCCTAAGTGGGTTTCTTGGAAACTGTGCATAGAGAATTAATATTAGATTGATTTCCCAACTACATAAAAAGCAGCCCACATCTCAGCTGGTCACGATGGTGCAGGTTTGACAGAGTCTGGGTAAGGCAGACTTCTTCAATTTTGAGGCATGTTTGGACAGCTTTGACTGTGTTTCTCCAACTTATATATTTGACTGAAAGAATCCTTCAGGTAGGCACCAATTTCTCTTTCATAACAGAGACATAGAGTCCTGATCTTGAAATATTTTCAATCTTTCAGAATATAACCACATGCATAAGTAATAACTGGGATATGTTGTAGCCCTTCCCTCATCTCAGTGAAGTAGATATCTAAATGGCATCAAAATACTGGATATTTCTGCCCTGCAATACTTATGTAAATCACTGCTATTTTGGACACAGTTCTCTGTTAGCACCAACATTTGTGGCTTTCAAAAGACATTATTCTATGCTTATGCTTGCCATTCCTACTGGAATTGTAATTCTGAAAAATCATCACAGCCATCTAAAGGAGCTTGTGCATGAAGTTCCTGCTCCCTTAAACACTACTTAAGCCAGAATGACTAATGGTCTTTTTCAAGGATGACTAGATTTATCTATCTTCCCCCTGGACTCAATGCTCCCATGCAGCCAAGAAACCTTTTATTAAAATGCTAGCAATATAGTTACATTTTACTCTCAATACCTGCAGACCAAAGATTTCTACAGAGATCAAACTGCAAAAACAGCAAAGCAGGAATGACTGAGAATCACACCGATCTCACAGAAAGCTGGCACTGCATTTCCAAAAATAAATTCCAGTTCCAACCCTTTCATTCCCACAATCAAATACAGGTGCAGCTGTACAGCAGTAATCAATGGCGGATAGAGACAGATGTGCAACTATCCAATTTGCAAACAAAGAACGCACATGTCAGTAGCATGGACGACCACATCTTCACTTCAAAGAGTTCAGGACTGGATTTTGGCAGGCAAAAACATACATGTGTTTGGGAGGCTCAACAGTGCAAGAAACGATCATATGCTCACTAATCAAAATCCAGCAGAGACCTTCTTTGACAATTTGGCCCTAAATATTAAGCAGTGCCTGGGGGCTGATTAAAATTGACCTCTCTAGGGCATAGATCATGCAACACTAAGAAAACAAGCTGAAGAAACAGAAGCAAAGACTGCTGTTCTCTGCATCTTTATTGGTATGAAAACTCTTAAGACGCCAAACAGGGGGGTGTTCAGGGGGAGACGTTAATATCTGAGGAGGGAGATCAAAAGCAGTTAACGTTCCTGGCACTGCATTGTGGCATGTGTATCTT
Source organism: Agelaius tricolor (assembly GCF_023055355.1). Classification (NCBI taxonomy): domain Eukaryota; kingdom Metazoa; phylum Chordata; class Aves; order Passeriformes; family Icteridae; genus Agelaius; species Agelaius tricolor. The sequence goes on from NW_027269275.1 coordinate 12,004,760, forward strand.
TATACTTTTAAACTTACAGTATTAAAAAAAAAGATTTTAAAAAAAGGGAAAAAGGAAAAAGAAACATTTCTTTGTTAAATCAAATATTGCCACATGTTATTCATTTTAAGTTTGCTGTCCTAAGATCCAACTTAATTTAGTCTGCATTGAACATTTCTGATCTGAACATTTAATGTGGCAATGTTTTCCCCTGCCACGAATATTATCTGAATGTTAAACATGAACTCAATTTATTCATCAGAGCATGGCAAGCATGATACCAAAGGTCACTTTGTTTATATTGTCCTCCAACTCCATAACTTACAGCCTGTTTCTTTCATCTTCAAACCTCAGAACACTCAACATTATTGGATGTTACAATGTGGGCAAGAGAATGGGATTCTTTTTTTTTTTTTTCCTAAAGCATTTTTATTTGGAACTGGAGGGAAGGAAACAGCCTTGTTCAGCAGCAAGGAAAAGCACAGAAACATGCAACAACACATCTGCTCCATAATGAACTGGTAACTGATATGCAAGATAAGGTTGCCCTGGTATGGAGGATGCATAAGAAGCTGTGTGCATTACATCTTAATGCTCACAATACAATTATGGCTTCTTGATTCTGTAAGCAGTTGCTGATCTCAGCCACATCAGAATAAAACCACAACCACCACATATGCATTTTTCATGCAAAACATGGCCACAAAGTCTTTGCAGAATCTGAGCCAAATTCTGATATTAATTACACTGGCAGAACTTTGCAGTAGTACCACATTCATATGCAGCTCTGCAGTTCAAAACTGTACCTACAGCAGTAAGATTAGCTTAGAAACTGGTACTCATTCTTCATAAAGCATTGTACATTACTCATTACCAGTTAGGACAATTCCAATGCTGAAAATGCTTGTCCCTCCTCCCCTCAACATCTAAAGGCAGCTTGAATCTAAAAGAATAGACCTATACAAATGCATAAGCAGGTAGATGAAAGACACATGAATAGGAATATCCATTTCAAAATAATCCAAACCATTGTCTTTCTGAAGTGGCAGAAACATATTCTTTACTATTTGTCACTGCTTCTGAAGAAATATTAGCATTCACCCTGTTTGCTGATAACTCATTAGTTTATCACTTACTGAACTCAGATGTTAAATTTTCTTTTACCTTATTAAAGAGTCAGTTCCCTGCTATTATATTGAATTGCTAGCATTTTCACACAGTCACATATCAGATATCAGGAAAGAGATATCCATCTGTTAATTCACTATCAATAAAATCCAAAGAAACCAAACTGATTATTGGTACCCAGGCTTTTCAAATCCAGGCCATAGAATCATTCAATATGGTATTGATACTTCCCATCAAAACCTCCTCTGTGCATTATAAATGTGAGGCTGAAGAAGATGAAATATCTCAAACTTTATCAGAAGGAGCACCTTTACAGAAAACCCTGATGCTGAAGGGAGCTCTCAGAAATGCTGCACTGAGAGAAGGCTGAACAGGTAATGTGATGCAGACATGCAGATGTTCAAGAGGACTAAATCCAGTTCCAGGTGCACTTTTCATGACCCAAAAGTCCCAGCCCCCATCTGAACCTTGGGCTGTCCCAGAACAGCGTTTTCATGACAGTGGAATTCCCTAAAACTTGCAGGTCTATAATGTGGTGTTATTTGGAGATTGATAGCCAGCTGTCCAAAGCATCAGGTATTGGACTGTGCTTTTGTAATCTTAGCTCTGATTTTGGTGGTAGCAGAACTAAACCTTGTTTCCCCTCAAAGAGTACTCCACCAACGACAATTTACAACATCAAGGCTGTATTTTAAGTGCATGTAGTAGGAGATCCCATAGTTATATTTCTCCTCAATCACACTTTGTGCAAGTAGTGACCTCAGCAGTTAGTTCTATTCATTCAAAAGCCTCCATTTTTAAAATTTTAAAGATGCAGCCACCTTAAGTCTAATAATTACAAAGATTTTTTTTTTCAGTGACAGACAGACATATACACAAGTGTGTTAATTGACAGAGTACCTTACCTCCCTAATGCATTCTTATGTTTTATATACAGGTAAGCTTCAAGAGTGCATTTCTTAATCCAATGAAATATTTATCAGATCTGAGATCTAAAGTGTACATATTCAATTTTTTATGCACACCTTTACATGATTCATGAAATTCACTCATAATGTGAGTTCTTTTCATTAAATTTTGTTTTTATGTATCATTGTTACCTCTTTTTTTACAACCAGATTCATATTGAACTGACAAATATCATTCTGGTATCTTTGAACAAAGTAGTTCTTACCTTTTGATAGAAATCATGAAGCTCTAGCTCCTGCGGTATTTTTCTCTGTAAATAAACAAACCAAAGAAAAGAACAAAATTCAGAATAATGTTAAATCTGCTGTGAAAAACAATGTGTTACATTATGTGAGTACGAAATTTATGTTCAGAGATGGACACTGCTACATGGAATGACACTGATTAAAAACAGAATATTCTGAAGGCATATAGAAATGTACCATCACACTTAACCCAAAATGGATTTTGGACTGAAGGTTTCTTGGTTTCTCAATCAAATTTGTGCTCCCATACATCTTAAAGGGCAGTTGGGTTTTCAATCAAAATCAAGCTCCTGTAAACCAAAATTTAGTCTTGCATTGCAGGTACAAGGGAGTATAACTGACTGGTGAGGAATGGTTTGACTGTTGGGATATTTGTGTTGGGGTTTGTGTGGTTGTTTTGTAGCCATTTGATCAGGCACAGCACTGAGGGTGGGATTTGGGCACTGGAGCACAGAGGACTGAGCCCTGCTACTGCAGCAGCAGGAACTGCTCCAAAGCTTGGGTGGTTTCTTTGGGGTGACCTTTGGCTCCACGTCCCTCTGAGCTGCTCAGGGCCTTCCAGCAGCACTGAGGGAAGGTGCTGAGAGGTGCCCCTCATCATCCAGCAAATACTGTGGCTGCTCAGGAAACAGCTACCCAGCGCTTTGTAAAACCAGGCTGGATTTGCAAGGCACACAGAAACACATTATATTCCTCTAGGAAATGGGTAAACGTCACAATACACTGATACCCTGCAAGCCAGATACAAAGACATGTCACAGTGTTTGGCCAGCATTCTCCACAGTGCAAAGCATTTATTTATAGAAACTATCTAATAGACAGCTGGCCTCCCACCTTAGCCCTTCTGTATTGCCTTTTTCATTTTTCTGGAAACACAAGTTTTGGTCCTACACAGTAGCACACCTTTGAGGTACTCTCAACTCACACAGACTCCACAGGAGACACGGGCTTGACACTTTGTATAACCTCACCTCAAAAATGGGACTAACAAAGAAAAGTTTACTATGTCATTTTTCAAACTCAGCTAAGCAGCACAAAACTGCTGATATTACATTATAGAGTCACAAAATCATAGGGGAAATATTTTACCTTTCTAAATAATTTGAGGTACAAAATTGCACTACTTAATGCTAACTGCACATGGTATTTATTTTTCTTAGAAAAGAAATACTTGTAAGTAGTAACCCCAGCTACTGACCCTTTAAGTGAACTAATTCCTCAATTAACATCACTTTTGCTTTCCCTTAGTTTCAGTGGGAGGAAAAGAAAATCCAAATACCACCTCTCTTCATCGTTCCTTCATCAAAATTTGCTCAAACACAAGTTACAGGCAGAATGTCTCTACTGTTACAATGGGGGTAGGAAATATTTCTTAGGCTGGAAATTAATTAATGTTCAAAACCAGCAAAAAGATTCTGACTTTTAATACTAACTCCCATATTAAAAAAATGTTGTACACATGTGTATATACACAATGTGTATAGCTTTATATGTTTTATATATATGTTCCACTATATACAGTAGTTAACTGGCTGAGATCAGGATTTTATTTTTCCTTGAAAAAGTTGTTGCCACAAAGACTACAAAATATTATTGCAATAATTTCAGTGACAGGGCTATCTGTGCAGTCAGCAATTTCAGCTCTGTTTATGTTTCAGAATATATAGAGTATTCTTGCAATTAAAACGTAACAAAAAAGGAGACTTGTTTAATAGCTGAAACCACTGTAAAAACTAAGGTCAACTACTTGAAAGAACAAAAAGTGACTGCAAGATTAGTTTCCCTTGAAGTTTTTCTCTAGAGCCTTGTAATCTGGCATGCCAAGCTATACACTCACTTCTGAGAAACTGCTCCAAAACACCAGAATTCTCAGCTGTAGAACATCACTAAACCTCCATAAAACAGAGTCCCATACAACTTTTACTGACATTGTTAGGTTAATCATTGCTTATAGAGATATTTTTAAAATATTAAATTAAAATAACCTAATTTTTCAGTATTTTGATTTCTCCACTTGGTCAGGATTTCCCAAACTTGCACAAAAGCTTCTTGTTATCTGTAGAAAATAAACTTGCTGACTTTCAATAGCCGAGGGAATGCTCTCCCTCTCAGGAATATTAAATAATATTTGGGCAGAAAGATTATCCTGAACTTCTACTCGGAGACTAGAAAACTACATTAGTCTAGAAAAAAAGCATTCCTCCAGCTGAGCATGCATGCCTGTGGCTGGACTAAACTCTTTCCCCAATTAAATTATATCAGTGTTGATAGCTCAATCTCCAGGAAACTCTGTCATTATGCCATCAGAGAAAACTGATGTTGATTCCCCCCTGTAGATCTCATTAGTGAGGCCAAAGGTGGGAAGAGAACCTCACTTATTCTTTCAAAAACAGAGGATCACCACAGAGGTGTCCTTTGTGTTAAAGTACAGCCTGGTGTGTAAGTCATGTTTTAGATTCATTTAAAAAATGAACAAATCCAACAAGAGATGCTGCCACTCTCCTGCTAGTTCAAAGCAAAAAAAGCACTTAAACAATTCATGGTTTATAACAAGGCAGATCACAAAGAATAAAAGAAAATAAATGTTACATAAATCATGTAATCTCTTTCCCAATGCAGTTCATTAACAGCTTCAAAAATAAATCAAATAACATTGCCAAAAAGAAAAAAAAAAGAAAGCTGAGATAATTAGATTTGTACAGCAAACTTATTGTGCTAGCATTCCAAGACATCCTGTAAAGCATACCAACACATTTCTGGCTAAGAGCATTACTAGAATCATTTTCCTTTGGAAAATGACTTAGTGTAAAAGTATCCCATGCAGAGCAGCTCCAAACACTGCTCCATGCTGCATTTTTTCTTTCCCAAATGTTCAAATTAAGTATCCTGAGTAAACCAGAAGAGCTGAAGTGGCCAGGGCACAGAACCCGTGGGCAGGCCACTCTCCTCTCACAGCAGCCCAGGAAGGCAGACAACACAGATTTTCTGCTCTCCCTTATCCTGGAGAAGGGAACTGTGCAGCAAGTGAAAGCTGCTGGACTCAACACTTACAGCCCTGCAGATTGTGGATCTGCTTTGGGGTTTTTGTACTTGAAAGTCGTAGCAGATTCTTACACGTTCAGTAGAGCTGTGAGGAAGAGAAGGCTTAGAAATGCCTCAATGAGCAGCTATACACTTCAGCAAGTTGCTACATCCTGTGCACTATATAATATTTATACATCTTAGCATTTTTTAACTTCTCAGACATTTCTACCAATGAAATTTTTACCAGTTTTTCTGCACCTGCCCAAACCTTCTTTGCTATTTAGCTGCAAAAATAATCTTTTTTTTTCTTTCTTTCTTCTGAATAGGTACCAGCATAGTCTATGAAAACTAGTGTTCCCAAGAGATGAAGCAGTTTTAAAAATCATCACAATATCAACTCAATTTTGATATGCTGAACAGAGAAGTTAGAAGTCATGGCACAGAATCTGGACTAACACGTCAAGCCATGGCTTCAGGAACTTCTCTGGGACCATTTGAAAACCCCGCACACTTTTCTCTATCTTGTCTATGAGGTGAGGTGAGATGACACCACTGCTATTTCACAAGACTGAAGGAATGGTCAAATATTACAAAAGTGGGACCTCTGGTGAATATATAACATTCACAAGTGATATAAAATGGTAAGAAAATACAGTATGCAAAAAAAATTGCAAAAACAATCACTAGAACAACCAGAGCCAGGCAAGCAGAAACAGATGGAAAATGCTATTTAGAGACTAGAAAAGGCATCAATAAGCTCTCCCTGGAGGGGGAGCCCATAAACCTAATCACAAGACTTCCTTTGGGGAAAATCTAGCAGATAGGCAAACGAAAACAAAATGAGTTAATCAACCCCCAAAAACCACTAAAAAAGCTGGAGCAAGTTAAAGATGCAAAGTCCTCCATTGAAACCTATTAATGGTTCTACAGAGTCTCCAAAAACACAACCCAGATCCAGTCTCTGGAGCAAGATATTTTATAGTTCAAGGTGATTAAGAAAACCTACCTTTGCCATGTATAGTCTTGGAGCATGGAAGAAAATACTGTGCTGGAAACAGAGCACCAGCAGTGCCAAATGCAGCCAAGGCCCAGCAGCTGTGGCAGAGCTGACTCTCATGTGTCCTGCTTTCCAGTACTTGGCCCCATGCTCTGTTGGTTGCCTTTGTGCATTATAAAGTTCTGAGTGACTTAAGTCGCTCAAAATAATTAAAGTTTGTACTTTTCAGACTTTGAGTGCTGCAGAATAAAACTTTGCTGAAAAAATGACAAATAATACAAGAATCAGCAATTTGTAAACAGCAGACTGGCAAGAGTGTTCATTGAAGGATTGTGTAATGCCTTGCTCACAAGTACTCAGCTGGCTGCATCCATCTCTGAAAGGAGTCACTAACTGGATATCACTGTGTAAGTAGGAATTATTACTGCCTTGGGTTTGAGTCTAACCTGAGAGCAGAAAAAACACCATGTGATATAAGCAACTAACCAGCTATGGGTAAGAACTACCCACTAAATGATATTTACAGTCACTCATTAATAATCCACAGGCTGAATTTGGTCTCTAATTGTATTGGAAATACTTATAGAATCATGAGTGCAACTGTAGAAATCAGAATGACGCACGAAGATGGAAAATGCAAGATGCACCATATAAATCACATACAATACATAAACTATCATGACTTACAACCCTATATTTAGCAGCTCAAACTATTGCTCTTAACTTGCTTTGCACTTGCTCTCATGAGAAACAATAGTCTCACAACACTTTTGTACATTCTTTAGTTTTACAGACTAAAGCTGAGACAGATTATACAATTTCCTTAAGCAAAACAAAACAGTGGAGCCAAGGATGAACCCAGATGTCTTCATTTTCAATGCAGGAATTATTCCAGACTTCATTCCTTCATTCAGTGTTGAAGATAGATGTTACAAAAATAATTTACACTGCTTTAGGTTTATTTTTTTAATTTCAGTGGAATGATTTTTTTTTTTTAATTTGGAAAGTGAAATGAATACAATGTAATCATTGAAATAAATCCTTCCATTGAAATTATGCTTGGAAAAAGGAACCCTAGCCCGGTATGTGCACAGGCAGAGAACTCAAATTTCAAAATAGCAAATTTCAGCAAAAATAAATTGGACGAGTTCAACCAGTCAAATTTTCTGTTTGTAAAATCAGTTTTGAACCTCTGACTTTCCTCAAAGTATGCAAAAGGAACATGTTTTCAAGAATATTCTTGTCCACTGTGGGTGTAAAAATGCTTTAATGTCTTTTAACAAAAGTTTTGGCAACAAAGTTATTGAAGAAGCTGTGCCTCCTCATCTCCAAAAATGCACAGTGTTGCTAAGAGAGATAGTTGGTGACTTTTTCACAATTATTAACTTCTGGGAATACGTGAATAAAGAACAGGTACTCACAAAAAAACCCCAAGCAAAGCCCCAAAATTTAAAAACCCATACATTTTACAATATTATTAATACCTTTAAATGCTTTATTTCTGCTCAATGCATGGGTTATTGGTAACAAAAGCACAGGAACTTGCACAGGATGACTCCAAACCAGTGCCCACTGTGACAAGACCTGAGGAGGGAGGCAGGAGCAGCTCTACAGAAGCAGGCAGGGACAGACTCCACATCCTGACTCTGGGCACAGCAAAGCCCCCTTCCACCTTGCTGCTAATCCACACTGAATTCCAGATCCACAACGTGAACTTATTCCCCTTTTTAAAAGGCTTTTTGTGGTTAAAGGAGATATATAACCAGGATGACAATCCACAAGACAGCATGAATTTATGAAGGCAGAATTACCAAGTCAGGGCAAGAAAACATCTTTTGGAATTGCCTCAGATTCTAATATTTTTCCTCAATAACTTTGCCCAGCAATAATAGAGAAAAAAACAACCACAGTGGTTTCTGGGTGGCTAAAGCGGTTATATCCCAGGCATAAAATACCAAACAAAACTATCTTTTAATAAAAAACTTTCCTTCAAATGTAAAACTGATACCTTTTTCTGGTTTATGGATAATTTAGCTTGATTACTATAATTGTCACAAAAATCCTGAAATATAACTCTCCTCTTCTTTAAACAAAGATTGTCTTACAGGCTTGGGATCAGTCCATTGACTCTTTTGCATTGGTGGAATAATTCAGAGGGTAAAGTTTTAAAGGGACACAGGAATTTGCCTGTCCTGACCCCCCAATAAACGTAGAAGGAACATGGCATTCCCCATGACTGCTCAGCACAGGCAGGGCAGAACAAGCAAGAAGCCAATAGCTCCCAAAGAGTTTCTCAGCTGAGGGAGGGAGGCACCCAGTGCCTGACCCTGGCTGCAGGTGCAGGAGAAGCTTTTGAGACTTTCTGGAGGTGCAGGCAGTGCAGGACATGAGGCCACCCAGCCAGGTGGCAGCAGGCTGCCTCCAGCCATACTCAGGTCAAAATGCCTTGAGCCAGCTCCACTTCATTTCTCTCTTGCTCACCACCCTCAAGCATGGCTAATTCTCTTTAAGACAATTTTATCTGAGTGGTTGCTTCCCAGAGAAAACGAATTCTCAGTATGGTTCCTTGAAAACATATGCAAGACCCTTAGAAAATATGGACACTTTTCTCTTCCACAATGCTAACTTCAACAGTTAAGGGGTTCCCACTAAAACATCAACAGCTTTAACTGCTGTAACTAAGAAATGCCTTCCCTGCTGAAATTAGATCACCTGATAAACAGACAGACCAGACATGCTCAGCTCTAATATTCTCAATTTAGAGTCCTTCTGTAACTAAAAGCAAACTGTCTCTTTGAAGTACTGGAGAAAGTGGATGAAGTTTTATCTTATTGCAACCACCTCCTTATGAGCAATGAGCTACTGTATCATTTTTAAATTACTGCACTAAGTCACTTTCTGAAGAGATTGTCCATCTCTGGTTCTTATTTCATACACTGATGAATGAGATACCATCTCTGGGGTTTTTATTGTTAGTTTTAGGCAATGTAAAGCTGACCTCCTTGAATCAAGCCAGAACATTGCTACAGGTTGATGCTCCTTTACTGAGAATAAACTTCTTGTTTTCAAAACACATTTCACAGTCCAGCACAGTCTTGCCCCAGTTTCTCAATACCAAATGAGAGATATCATCACCTAACAGTTTGGCAAATGGTACCTTTTGCTAAATGAAGGCTGGAAAAAAATAATTTTACTTCTTCTGTAGATTTTACCTGCTCAGTTTACTTTATGGGGACACAAGGTCAGAGCCTCAACAGCAAAACTGCAGACTTATTGTCATCTTATTGCAAAGCTTCCATACCTTCTTGGTGATTTCTCATGGGCATCTCCTCACAGCACTGACTCCTTCTTCTTCACAGTACAGCCAACAAACTCCATCTCTCTTCACAGCACAACCAACAAACTCCATTTCTCTCTTCACCCAGCTAACCCACTCTTTTGTAGCACTTGTCTTCTTATTGGACACAGCTATGACCTATTAAGGGCAGGCCTATTCCTAATCTTTGGTGATTAGTACAGCTGCAACTCCTCAGGTGTGATATTACCTTCTGCACTATCTTTATTTTCTTACATTCTATCCCTCCACAGAGACTGAGTCAGGAAAAAAAGTGGAGCTGAAAGTGGGGTGTACAGTGTTTTTGGTGGGATGTTATCTAAATTCCAACTAAAGTTAAAGATTACAAATAGGGCTCTGACAATACTCAGTTGAAAAACAACTGAGAAATTAATAATGAAAATCCTGCATGGCCCTGGCCTCTACTTAGAGACTCACAAGCCATTCCTTTCTGCATCACGATGTTCTCTACAAGCTTTCCTTTAGTGTTGCACTTTGCACAACAGTCAGCTCAGAGAGGGATTACAAACACTTGCTGCAAGCATTTCAAAACTGAGAAAATTCCTTGGCATTAGTGATCTAGACCTTTATAACACATCAAAACTCCTTTGTAGGGGTTTCTGTTGTTTTTGTGTGTGTTTGTTTTCAAAACTCAAGCTCTATTTCAACGGTCAGGTCAAACACAGAATTTCACAGTGTATGTTTTGCATGCTCTTATTCATCTGTTCACTCTAACAGCTTCTCAGTTTCCATCACTCAGAGTAAAATATTTCATCTCCCTGAAAGCTTAAATAGTAATAGAAACATCATTAAAACACCAGCAAACTCGTGCTTAGAAATACATTGTTTAAGTGATAGACCACATTTGGCATTTCTACTGTTGTGTATTAAAACTGCTTTGTTCAGAATGCTATACACATAATTGAATTTATAGGAATCTCTTCTAGTGAATAGTATGTCCTAATTTGCTTGAAATATGCAGTACCTGTTAGTTATAGATTAAACTTTTTTCTGGCTCTTCAATGTTTAAAAAATGTTTCAGTTTTATGAAGCCTGAGATAAAAAAAAGGTCGAGTCCTAGAAACAAGTGGAATTTATAATCTGTTAAGATTCCACACATAATAATCATATTAAACACAGAAGAGACGAGCATTAATGTAACTTTCATTATAAAAAAGAAAACCAGAACAAAAAAAAGCAACAAAAAATACATAAATGATCAAAAGCAAAAAACTGTGGTATGAATAAACTGGTGAGATTATTTTATGTGAAATCTGATAAAGAATTTGTTACAAGGGACTCTTTGGTTTGGAGTGTACACAACTTAATACTTGTAGGACTATTTTCCACAGAATGCTCCTAAGGATAAAACAAGCTCCTCTTATAGCTTGTCTGCATGTTGGCAGATGTCTGCTGTTAACAAGGGAGTCTTGCATACTCTATTCTCTCCTGGAGTTTTAATTTTGTTCTTTTATTTCTTTGTCAGTTCCTTTTATCTACAATGAAAGTCACACATCCTGAAAGCAGAGATCTTCCTTGTGCACATGGAATACCTATCTTTGACATCACCATATATACACACACATATGTTTTCTAATTCTAAGAAAAAAAAATCAAGGGATAATCTTTGGGCATATATTATTTACTAGAATTTGGATTTGGATCTTCACTCACTGCTGCAAAATGGTTCTAAACAACCTTTGATCTACCAGTTCCACACACCCCATTTTACACAAGACTTTGTCCTGCAAAGCAGTGTTTAGCATTTTGTCAGTTCTCAGGTCTCTGCCCCATCAGTGCAGAATGTGCTTGTGGTATACAAGGGACAGCACTCATCCCTGGGATGCCACCAGAGTGGCTGCCTTTTGTACATTACATAACCATTATTTAGTGGTTAAAATGAAAGTGCAGGTCAGAGAAGCTTTAAGAGTGAATTTCTGTTTTATATGTACATTAGCAAATCTTCAGAGGCTACCTGGCTAATTGAATACCATCATAATTCCCCTGCACTGAGCCTGTGGAATGAACTGCCATTCAAACATGGAATGGAAACAGAGACTGCAATATGGCAAATTTAATACAAAGACTTTTAACGGCGATTGCCAGAGGAGCTCTCAAAATTAATCACTTTCAGACAGAACAATGTTGCTAATTCCTATTTAAGTCTGAAATATTTAACATACTGATCTTCTCAGAATGTAGTTCAAAGAGCACTCTCCTCCTCTTCAGAGCAACTAGGGACCAAGCTTCTTTAATAGGATTGCAAGAGCCCCAGAGTGGCTCTGCAGCAGCTTATAGAGACGGTGGGTTAGCCTGCCTACTGGGATATTTACTGCATCAGTTTAGTTCAGCTATAATATTTAAAGAAAAACAAGCCAAAATGATGGTTCAACAATGGTCCCCTTTTGTGCAGATCCACAGGGGCCAGCAGTGGCTGATGTTGGAGCAAGCCAAGAGCCAGGTGTCACCACTTGCAGCAGGCTGGGTGTGCCCATACACCTGACCCCTAAGTCAGGCCAGTTCAGTTTCCCAGCATGTGCTGATCAGTTTTCATGTCTAACAGATGCACCTGTAAATGCAAAGATGCACTGCTTATTGTCCAGCTTCTCTCATGCCAAATAATTTTTGGCACCTTTTGCTAAATGAAGCAAAAGCACCTTTGCCATTCCATTCCATTTTCATTTCCTCTTGCCAAATAAACATGCTCAGGTTGTATGATCATTGCACTGCCATCACCTCCTGCAAGGAAAAAGACTCCTGTGCCAAAATGCAGGTGAACCCAGCAGCAGAGTGCTATCAGCACCTCAAGTACTGCTCCATGTCCTGGCCTGTCATGGAAACATTCCCCACAAACTGGCAATGGCTTCATACAGGCAAATTAAAGGGTGGATCAAGAAAGGAGCAGGTGAGTAACTAATCCTTTAACCTCAGCAGCTTTATCAATATCCATAAACTGAAATCTGAGAAAACATTTGGTTTGGTTAAGAGTTTTATCAACAGAGCTACCAATCCTATTGTTTTTCAAGCGACATGGAAATATTTTGCTCCTCCCTTTTACAAGAAAAACACTCACAGAGCTTGAATGTGAGATGCAAGGATTGCCATTTACCTCACCTGCCTTTAGACTGAGCCACATGTAGTTAATTTTATTCTACATAAGACACATGAAAGGACATTAAAAGTAATATAGTTTAATTAAACCTTGTCTTAATTATATCTATTGGAATTGAACTGTCAGATACAGTTTAAGTTTCCACAACATTTTAGAGTCTTAAAATATTATTTTTAAACCATAACATTTGTGCATTTACAGAGCTTTTCTAACATTTATCTATAGCAGGTATGGAGACTTGAAATCGTTTCATTTACTTTGGTTTCATTCTGAAGCTGAATAGGATTAAAATAACATCTAACTTAAATGGATCTCAGCCATGCCACAAATCTCACTCATCTTCCTCTTGTGGAAGAGGATTTATGGACTTTTAATCCACTAATAAATGCCTTGAGAGTATAATGGCAATGTGTACTGTGCACACTGTCACACTTAGGGTGAGGTACCCCGAGATGTGCACTGTGGCCACAGTGCAGTGGGGCACATGGTGCACAGTTTGTAAGGCCTTTGGAAGGAGGAAATCTGGGAGACAGCTGTCTGCCATTTCAGGGAACTGAATCAGGAACATATGTTTCTCAGTTTTCATATTTTCTTTCAAATAACACCCTCAAATATTTACACACAAACATACATAAGCACACACACACAACAAAGCCTCCAAGTACACGGTGAATGATTCACTCACCCCTCAGTACTGTATGTCTTCTGGCATACAAAATTCCAGCTGCATAAAACAGTTTAGCAGAAGAATATATTGAAAATCAGCTTCAAAGGACACAGAAGTTAGTGTGAGTTCAGGGAACTAAATTACACAGATTCATCTTGTTGCTGTACTGTAGATTAGTTTTCATTCTATGAATCCTGCAGGCTATTGAGTGTAAGGCAGTTGTAGGTGGCTCTTGTGGAATAAGACATTGTTTCCTCACCTTCTCCATCTATATTTGATGCCCATTTTTCAAGTAGCTACAGACAGAAACTGTATAACATGTCCACAAAGCATTTTTTATTTTGCTAAGATGATGATGATGAAGGTACATAGTAATTTTTTTCCCTTCAGTCATACCACTGGCCTATCAGAAGAAAATGCAAATAGCATTAATCCTCATTCTACCCAAAGATCAATTCCTAAAACATTATCTCCTGCTCCAGACATCCACAGGCTATAGCCACCAGGCAACATGAGAACCATTGCAGCCTTGTCTCCTCTAGTATGACAAAACTGCTGGGAACTCTGCCTGTTCTGCTTCCAGTTTATTGACTGACCACGTGCGAGTCACCTTTTCTGCATGGCACTTACTTCAGTTGCAGAAATTGTCTTAATGAAATCCACCTCTGTATGGTACTTGAACTGAAACCCAAAGCTGAACTCCCAATTGCAAACTACGTACCACTTCCCCTCATGAAGAACACTCCCCACTGCCAGCAAAAAATAAATACCAAGATTATTGTTGCGTTCACTTCTCCTGCAAAGTTTCAGTAAAGCATAAATATCTTTCATTCTTAAAAAACTCTGCTGGCCAGCTTCAGGGTGGGCATTTCAAACAGGACTAGATTACTTCCTTCTTATTACTTTATGCTAATGCTTTTATCATCATGTGCTAATCAACAGGAAAATACAGTTCCTGTTCTGGAGGATGTTAATAAAAAAAAAGTACTGATTTTATAAAACTATTCTTTTAATTATGTACTTGAAAAACTGCTTAGATACATGAAAATTAAATAGATCTAATGAAGTGGAATGGAGTGCTAAGTTTAATTAAACAAATTAAAAAATTTGCAGAAATGATATTAAGTGATCTTTGAAATGGAAATGGTGTACCGAGTTCCACACTTCATGTTAAGATTACAGCTGAGTGAGCAAAATGCTCCCAAATGCACCCTGGAAAATTCTGCAGGGCAAACCAAGTACACCTCTACTCATAAAATTTCCTACAAATATTTGCTCAGATGAAAAAAATTGTCTGCACTTCTAACAAACATCGTAGCAAAGAGGCTTTTTCAACAACCTTTTTTTCTACAAATGGTGAATTTTTACTGAATCTTTGAGAGAATAACTTGAAAAATAACCAACTTCAGCACCCATGTATCTGCTGAAAACCTGAGCACTAGTGCTCTGCTTGCCCCTGTACCCCTCTGCAAAGCAGCATGAGGTGCTCTCCAGCACTGCCCCAATGCCTTCACCCACCGCATTTCCCCTGAACCATCTGCACCCAGGAAAATCTACATAGATTATCTGGTAATTCTGAACACACACACTCAGAAAATCCAACAAATACTGCAAAACTGGTGTGAGACTAGAAATGAGAACATTTATGAAGTTACTGTTTTACAGCATTTCTGCTTATTTCTCCCAGGTCTACCTCAGCAATCTGAGGGTTTCCACAGACAACCCCCCTGTGAGGCAGTGACCTGCTCAGCACCATGAGGATACAAATAAGCCTTCTGCAGTGTCGCCCTGTTAGTTTACAGCAACTTCCAGAGTTTTTGGCTCTTCTTCTCAAACTTTCAATTAAATACAAGAAATCCATACCTCATAGAAAAATTCTCTACCCACCATATTTGCTGCCGGCACAGACGACGAGCGCTTCTATGCGAAGAAACACTCTCACCACACCACCAGTGCTTCAGGAAGGCTTATCCCTGACCCTGCTGGCTCTCAGAGAGGTCATTCCCTGAGCCCTGTGGGGTGGCAGTGACGGGCCCCAGCCAGCAGGATGCCCTCACAGAGCTGCACAGCCAACCTGGGCGCTCCTCGAGCCCCATCAGCCACCAGCGGGGCACAGGCTGCCGGAAAGGCCTCGGCTCTCTGCTGCAACAGCCACATTTGGGTTCTTTTAAAGCCGTGGTTTGGGGATGTGAAACACATGCTGGACTGTCAGCCAAGCTCTAGTTGTGTTTAAATGGCCAGGACTCACGACTGCCCCATCACTGCCAGGGGGGTGAGGGCCTGAGGACAGAGCGGCCACTTTGGCACCTTCCCACCCTCATGGCTGAAAGCTGCATGTCCCATCCCAAGGTGTTCCCAAACACACTCAGCCCTGCTGGAGCCCCCTGACCAAAACAGTGACCACTGCACTGAGGAGTGGCCTGAGGTGAGGTGAAATTTGGCCCAATACGTGGACAGGCCTAGTGCAACACCACGCACAAAATGGTGCCTTTTGCTCCCTGCAATGAGGCCAATGATGAGCACAGCATGGAATGGGAGCAGGGGGCAAGGATGTCTCATGGAATTGAAAAAATTGCCCCCTAGAACTGGGGCACGTTGTGCCAGCAGCCCTGGGGTGGGACAAACAGGTCTGATTTTAAGCTAAAGCACTACAAGAGTGACCGTGTGCTACCCACACTGCTCTGAAACTATGAAATTCCAGCACACACAAGCTAATACTAGATGTTAAAAAAAACCCACTCACCCACCTCAAACCAAAACAAGGCATAAAATGCTCTTTAAGGTTGTGACTTTTAGCTTTGAGAAGAGTCATCACTCTCTACAACTACCTGAAATGAGGTTGTGGCCAGGTGGGGAGGGCCAGTCTCTTCTCTCAGGTAAGAAGCAACAGGATGAGAGGGAATAGCCTCAAGTTGCACCAGAGAAGGTTTAGATTGGATATTACAAAGAACTCATTCACCAAAAGGATTGTCAAGCATTGGAACATGCTGCCCAGGGGAGTGGTGGAGTGACCAGCCCTGGAGGGATTTAAAAGATGAGTAGATGTGGTCCTTAGGGACAGTGCTTATATTGATGACATATTTAATGATCTTAGAGGTCTTTTCTAACCAATTCTATGATTATTTCTTCTCCCTCACACTCTCTATTGCAACTGGTTTAGAAAATGAGGAAAAAAAAAAAGGCACCTTACCACTAAGTATAGTGCCTGAAAAGCTTTCAAGAAGACTTAAAATACACATTTGTCTGTCTTCATAATGAGTTGAGCTCAGAAGTCACAGAAAGGTCATATCACAAAGGGAGTGGCTCCTGAGGCGCAGGGAAGCCTTTATTACTTTAACTAACCTCCTTGAGGGCAATTTCACATCCATAATACAAACTATTCAAACAATGTGCAATGAAAGTAGGTAAATGATCACCTTGTATGTGCTCAGATTTTATTTTGTTCTATTTAAAATCTGGCAGAGCTAATTCTTTAATCCAATATTTTTAATGTGCTCAGTTATATCTGAAAGAATTTTTTTGTCAGCACAGCTGAATGGCACAGTAATTAATAATAATCCTAATGATCAGAGCTTTTGAAATAAACTTTTATTGAATAAGCAGAATTAAATTTATATATAGTGCTCCTACATCTGAAAGAAATGCCTGCATGTCTCTTTAAAGTCTTATATTTAATAGATAAAGTTTGAGTGGAGTGTGGCTGTGTTTTAGATATATTGTACAGAAATGGGAATGATTTTGTAGTATGTGGTATGTATTATAAACATACAGAATATCTAAAAAGGTGTACCACCTTCTTCCTGTTACTAGGAAATCTTATTAAGTTTTTGTATTTGATAAAATCACCTATAGTGCACTTTTTTCTACTATAGATGTAGGAGAGGAGAAAGCAAACTCCACTTTTTATAGCCTTTGCAGAGTGCTGTGTGCCTTCTTCCTCTCACCTTTTGGATAACAAGAGTAGAATCACTTTCTTTGGGTGCAACCTTCCCCCAGCCATGACATAACATAGTCAAAGTTAAGAAATAATCATATTCAGTGCTTTTGTCTCAGGTGTTGCCAGGTTTAACACCAGCAGAGACCAAGTAGGAAAATACTTCCTGTGTATATAATCCATCCCATCCAGGAACTATGAACCCTTTTGAAAGACAGTTTAGTAATTTTACATCTAGTTGGATGAGAGCAAAACAGAGGAAGAAAACAAATTACCATCAGTATTTAAAAATATTTAGACTAATTTAAATAGCTAATCCAGCTCCCTCCCAGTGTCCAACAGAAGAAAAGTCCCTCTGAATTTCAATTTTAGCACAAGGCAAGAGCCCACTTGCCCAGCTTCAGCACTCTAGGTGTGGTTTTGTGCTACATGAGACCATTCCAGGTGTAATGCAGATGCTCTTTGTAGTTTGTGTTAAAAGAAATACCAGCAATTTTTCCTATTTTGCACTCTGTGAACCCCTAAAACAGCTAGCACTTAGTGAAAGAACCTGCCTATTAAACAAAAAAGAAAGAAAGATTCTGGGGGAAAAAAGCCCAACAAAACAACCACCACACCAAAATATCACCGGGAGAGAAGGGAAGAAAATAATCTAAGTTAATCAGAGGTTAGTATCATTAATCAAGGCAAAGATGCTTGAGCCAACAACATTGTGCTAGAAGAGAATAATAGAAAACAGTGAAGAAAAAAAAAATAGGAATTACTAAGAAAGAAGAAAGCTCTCGGACAAAATCTGATATCAATGGGGTTTTTTTACCATCACAGAACAATTTGTAAAAACACACAGCTCATCTGACACCAGGACAGAAGAAGGCTCCACTCAGTTAAACACATGTCAAGGAAAAGCCAATTCTGAGACTCCATCCAGACACTTTTATCATTATGTTTCAAATTTTGATCATTTCAGCCTAGGGTTTCTATTTCACTTAGAGCAACACCAACTGTGTTTACTTCACCAACACAAAATAAATGAGATTCTCCCTGGGCTCCAAAAGGCAGGGCTTCAAGCACAAAACTCCTAATACAGGAATATCACTAGAAGTGCAATAAAATTAAAAGGCTTGACATCATTGCTGTGCCACCTTTACAGTTTTGAATGACTCTGAAGAGATTTTCTTGTCAGAAAGATCAAATAGAGACTAAGGTCCAAGGAGCTGGTCAGTATTCTTTAGTGCCTGCCAAAGCCTTATTGCAGCTCTACTTTTGAAGTCACTAACCTGAGTGCTTACCACACTCAAGTGCAGCACAGATTTATAATATGTTTTTATTTAAAGAGAAGAAATAGCCCACAGTACCAGGCATGAGATGATATATATCCTGTCTGTTCTGAATGAACTGCTGTAGCAGACATTAAAAAGGAAGGGTGAGTTTTAAGAATACAGCTTTAGAAAAAAGATTTCACCAGCTAAACCTATTTCATCCTCACTTATATCTTATTTTTAAGAAGGGAAGACAGAATGAATTAAATTGAAAGCCACGTATTAAGTCTTTAGAATTTTCACAGAAGTTTATTGAACAAAACTCCTAAGAAGCTGCTTGCTTTTTTATCCACAGAAATGTATTTATAGGACCTGAATTCTAATAAACACAGATTGCAGTGCAAAGAAAAAAAGGTCAGCAGTGTGTGCTCAAAGCTTTATTGATGTCTTGTCAATCAATCTTTTATTTTGTTGTTTAATTCTTTTTTTAAAGAAAAAAATGCATGTAAGCACTTTTTCTCCTAATAGTGGATTTATTGAGCATTTCAACAAATCAGATGATAGATACAATAAGCAATGATGGCTGATTATCAACTTTGTGTTTTCAGGTCAGGTTGTAAATTGACCTTGTGTTCGCTTCTCTTCTTTCTGGGGAATAGCTAAGGCCCTTTTCAAATAGAATAATTTCCAATAAACTTTTTTTCCATGCGTTCAACATTCCAGAAGAGCAAGTTTATGGGGAGAAAAAAGCAACCCTGCTAGACAAATCCATGCAGTCACATATATTGTCTCCCTGTAAACTAATTAAAATAATAAAGCTGACTCTTAAAACTAAGAGTGGTGAATCCAAGGGATGTAAAACTTTAGAGCATGACCTTTAAAACCATTTGGTTGGTTTTAAAGCAACCCTGATCCTGCACACAAATGGAAGAGGTGCAGCCCTTCCAATTCCAGTTAAGTGGTGACCCTTTCTTACCAAGGGACACCAGCTAACCTTTCCCACCTGGCCACAGTCCATCCCCAATGTCTGATTTCCCAAACTTTTCCAACATCCCTTTCAGTCAGGTAATTTGAGAGCCAGTGAGCAGCAGCTGCACTGAGGGACTCAGACAGGCCTGCCCATGGCAGTGCCATGTTATTTGTCACCTGCAACTTCACCACACTCTTCAGTTTTTCATCTGCAGGTTCATGTTGAGGAGAAGTTGACACTGAGGTGTCTATTGTGACAGAGGATTCCTTTGCCTCAGTTGACACAGTTAATGTAATAGAGTGCAAAGGACACTGACACAATATTTTTTCCCTTCCAATATACATTACTTTGCATTCACTTGCCATCACATTGTCCATGCACCTCCTTAGTTGGGTATGTTGTTCTTTAAAGTGGTTCCTTCCCAATATAAAAAATAAGAACATATAAAGAGAAGAAAGCATGGGCATCTGCAGAGACCTTCACAAGCTCAGAGAGGATGGAAACCACATTTTCCTCTATGGGAAACATCCACCCTACAAAATCCTTCACAAATTATGTAACATTTACACCTACAACTCCATTGATCTCTCTACCCATCTTTTCCATAACTCAGTGCACTGGCACAGTCTGAGAAGCAACCTTGATATTTTAGCTGCTAACTTTCTGCTGCATGGCAGCAGCATGAGCAGGCATGAAAAGGGGAGTCATGCTCTGTATTTTGATGGTCAAAGCGTTATCACTTTGACTACTGCAACTTTAGAATGCATTGGAGGTGCAGGAGCACACCTCAGACTAGTTAACCATGGGAGTCAAATGACTGCTGAAGGCATGAATGCAAATGAGGTCACAGAAAGGCTCTTTGACTGTTGTCACAGAAGTTATGGAGGTATGTTCTAAAGAGAGAAGTGCCCTCACTCTTAGCAGTGTATTGGCAGACCAAATGACACAGCAATTTGGAGCTACTGTCCAGTTAGACACCACATACAACCAAATATTACCTTACAAACATTTGTCTTTTCTTGGTGCCTGACTGCACCATGACATTTCATAAGGGCCAACAAGTGAAAGGGAAATCCTCTTGCAGCTGGCACTGCAGTCTGACAAGGACAGTGCATATGACTTTTTCTTTCCTTTTATTTTGTGAGAGCTCTGAGTCACTAATGCAGGCTAAAGAGAGTTAGCCACATAATACTTTCTGAGGGGTCAAAACCAAACTGATTGCCATCTCTTGCAAGCATCTCACAATCAGCTTTTAATTTCTATAAATGTGTTCAGAATTTACAGTTATTATCTGACCAACTAAAATCAAACTAAAAAGTATTCCTGGAATGAATTGTTTTATATTCCATTTTCACATTCTGCCTTTAATGGCATTTGATTAGCTACTGAATACTTTCAGCTGTCTGAAGAGATAGCACATTATTGTTACATTTTAAACAGAGGTAGAATAGAACAATAAATAACATAAATGCACTTCACATTCAAACTTTTATTAAACTTTCACAACATTTTGATGTATACCAGTGGCCACATGAAAATTCACAACAAGAGATAAACAGACCCTACAATGAGCAATAAATCAAATTTGAATCTCCCTCCAAAAAAGCCCACTTTAGGATCTGTTTTTTATTATTTGGACAGTTTTGACTCTGTCTCTCATCATGGAACAAAAATTGTCTGTCCAAGAGTCCCTTTGGGACAGATCTTGGTGTTTTTCTTTTTTAGACAGTTCAGCTGATATTTAAAAAAAAAAAAAAAAGTGTATCTTACCTTAACAAGATGTACAAGAAAACATCTTTGGAATCATAACCTGGAACTAGAACTATCACAGCACATCTCAGCATGATTCATCTCCCAGATGCAGGGGAATATTTCCTTCACAAGCCAGGATAAAAATCTTCCTCAAGGAACCACTGCCCGTCTTTGCTTTCTTTGTTTCTACTACTTTAGGAAAAATTACTTTACTAGAATAAAGAGATATATTTACAGCATTCCTTTAGAATGGTAAGGCTTTCCTTTGGGAAGCAGCTTAATCAGGAAGATATCTGAACTGGGAAAGAGTCTGCAGCTTTGGAGTTCTGGGTTGCCACAAAACTCAGACACAAACTTCAACCCTCCACTGCTCACAGAGTGGGATTACACTTATTTTATAACACTGATGGGAAAGCAGAAGTTGTTTTCTTCATGCCAGATCCCTGTCACAGAATTTACCTTTCTTTTTGTTTTACAAAGCATAAAACCAAATTTCATTATATACTTCTATAGTAAACAGATTTAAGCCCTTCCTTTAAATAAGTAAAATGATACTGACCCAGAATGAAAACAGCAGCTTTGAGATCAACAGCAGCTTTGGTTCTCCACTTAACACCAAAATCCTGACTGCACAGAAGTCAATAGCAAAAGTCCAAGTTTTCCATCCTGCTGCATTTAGTTTAACAGTATAAATGAAATGTACAAAGATTGACTTGCTCCAGAAATTTTACAAAAGGAAGTTTTTCCTTTCTTCCACTCATTTTCAGAAAAAGGATCAGAGAGAATAGATGAGATAGGAACAGTCCTCTGGAGAACATCTGGTCCCAACCCTGATCAAGCAGAGAGAGCTGGAGCAGGGTTCCCAGGACCAGGTCCAGTTGAGCTTTCAGTGTCTCCAAGGATGGAGACTACACAAACCTCCATAGGGAATCTGTTCCTATATACAACCAGCCTTAGGGTGTGAAACTGTTTTGGTTTGGGTTTCCTTTAGTGTAAATAGAATTTATTCTATTTAAATTTGTGCCCACAGCCTCTTGTTCTGTCACTGAGCAGCACTGACAAGAGCCTGTCTCCATCTTCTTTACCACCCATTAGATATTTGAATGCATTGAGAAGGTTCCCCTGAGCTCTCTCTTCTCCAGGCTGAACCAGCTCTGCCACCCTTCCTAAAAATGCCACTACTTAATCACCCCTGGGGCGCTTTGCTGAACTCAGACCACTATGCCCATGTCAGTCTTAAACTGGGGAGCCCAGAACAAGCTCTGAATAATTTTATATTCTATATTAAAAAAACACCAAAAATTTTTAAAAAAACCCAAACAAAAACAACTGGGAAATGAAGTTATACAAATAGCTTTAAGGAAACTAACCAAACAATTCATCATTATTCTTGTGTGTTTTATATAGGCTTTCTGATAGAAATGATGCCATTTAACAGAGAAATCATATGAAGGCAGAGATTCCTTGCCTATGATAAAATATTTACTTGCCTCTGCCAATACAGTCATTACTATATTTATCCTTGCAGCATCCCTTTGAGGGAAGGAATACTAATATACAGATTGTTCACATGGAAAACAGAAGGACAAAGTGACCAACTTAATAACACACAGGAAGTATGTGTAAGACAAGGCATGTCTGAGCATGAGGCTAAATGTTTTACAGCAGATGTGTGACATATAAAGTAAATTACTTAAAATATGAATGGAGAAAAATTAGAATGCTGCAGGATTTTAGGAAAGGATGTCCTAGGGTACATGTTCTGTTTTCCCAGCATTTCACATAGCTTCCATGAAAGCATACAGGACTTTTCTTCCCCTGTGTTTTCATTAAGGCCCTGGCTGGACTCAAAGAGGAAAAAAATATTTTAAATCTATTCAAGAACTATTGTTTTCTTGTATGTTGTCAGTTAGTTTAGGTACTTTGCTGTCTGCCTCCAACCATTATATCCTGGACACAAAGTATAAGGACTCAGCTTTTATTTTGCCATGTTAGAACACATAAAATCTTTTTGCTTCTTCTCATAAAACAGGCTTTTCCACTGCCTTAATGATCCTTATGACCCTTCTCTACATCTGTTCCAGTTTTACTGAACATTCTTGTCTATGGGTGACCAAAACTACACAATATTTCTGAGGTTGCACCACAGCCTCTATAATAGCACCAGCACTTCCTCTCAAAATTCCACTCCCAGTGCATCTTAAGGTTGCACTGCTTTTTTCACTGCTGCACCATCGCTTAAAACAGTTCTCTGTATAACTCACAGTACACAGCCATAGAAGTATGGAATCACTCTAATTGAAATATGGTTGGGTTTTGAGGAATTTCTTTGAAGGAGAGAGCAGTGGACACATTTCATAGATTACCCAAGAAGCCTTTTTAACCGAGAAGCATATGGAGATGTGAGAGAAAAGAGGGGATGGAAAGAGAGAATTGGTGGCTGATGCATACAAATGGAGCAGGAAGATGAGAGCATAGGAGTAATGATTTCTTATGTGCAACAGCAGCAGGATATAGGCTCTCTTTCCTGTTTGGAAGTTCTCTGCACAGCTCTACACAGAAGCTTAACTGACTCTCCTAAATTCTAAATGAAAGGGGATGGGTTGGAGAGTCCTTGTCTAGAGAGCCTACTCTGGGAAAACAATAGATATTGAAAAAGTTAAAACTTGTTCTTTGAATAAGCTTTATACAGCAACAAGGGTCTGAACAAACCTGCTTCTTCACACCTTTGGCTCAGTGTTCAGAAAGAACTCTACAGCTCATAAAGCCAGAGCTTCACGTTGCCACAAGGACTATGTCAGTGTTGATGTTAGTGTTGCAAAATAAAGATGGGAAAAAAAAAAATCACCATTTTGTTATTTTAATGTCTCGTAAAAATTAAGATAGTACCTTGTAATGTATTTATTTAGTGTAAAAGGAAGCTTTTCATACAGCTGCCACAGTCACAGAACTTACAAAAGCTGTAATCTGAATTCTTTGGGAAATTCAGCATTTTCCTTCCTTTTCTTGTATCTAAGTAAACACAAAGAATTTCCTGTGTCAAAAAAAAATTAACTTACTACAATTATGCACTTTCATCTGAATGTGAAATTAATGAAAAAATGTTTACAATATTAAAATAGAAAGTATATTTTATATTGTATATGCATTAAATATACATCAATAAATATAGAATGAGTATATAAGTATTCAATATTCTTGAAGCAAAATTAAAAAGCTGACAATTCATTTTGACTTTTTAATGTAAATAAAGATTTCAGCAGCATCGGCATGTTTCTATGAAACATCTTCCAGCTTAACTTTTTGGTTTTCAAGGAAAAAATGTTCTATTGAATTTTTTTTAAGCCCTAATGAATGTCAACTGGCTTTTTCATAGGAAAAACCTTGAAATCCTTAGTCAGTCAAAACTCTCATTGATTGCATCCTCTGATGTTAAAAATTATTCATTGCTAGTATATTCCCAGAAAGGCAGAGAATGTTGAAACATGAACAAATATGTACTGATTAATCACACATCTTTTTGTGCAGTGTGTCTTTTTCTTACACAGACTGTTTTCTGAAGAGCCACCACTGGATGAAGGGTACAATTCATCTTGCAAGGACTTCAATCATCTTGCTCTATAGGGCTTCCAGGTCAAGGAGAGACAAGGCCATGTAAATGTAAGTGATTCTTAATGAGTTCTCTACCCATAGCTTTATTAAGGCACAAATAACCATAAAATGACTCATTCTATTGATTTTGAATCCAGCATAAGACTTATTTCTAAACCCTGAAGAACAATGGTGGGGAGAAAGAGCACCTTCACACAGGGCAGTAGTTATTAGCAGAGTAAGTTGCCTTCAAGAGTCATTGTCAAGTAATCAGTAAACACTGATTACTTGAACAGGAACAACTGGCTGTGACCTGGGAATTCTCCTGCCACTGCCTGAACCGTGACAGGAGGAAGGACACCTACACTACCCTTCCTTCTGCCCAAAGACTCCAGCTGCATTTCACTTGAGCCATGGGAGTGCAATTCTCCCAGTGCCAGTAGATCACACCCCACCAAATTTGCAGTCACCAGATGAGAAATGGCTCCTGTAGGTCAGGTAAGTGGCTGCCTGTTGAGTCTCTAAGTGGGGCTGGCTGTTTGAGAGAGGTGGAAAAGCCCATGCATTATGCATCTGTGGAAAGGCTTGCATATGAGGAAAATATTTTTACACACCTCACCAGTTAGAAACTGCCTTTGCTAGACCGATAGTCTTACTTCACTTCTAAACTCCAGGTAATATTTTGCAACCTTATCTCTTTTTACATACACCTGCTTCTGGCTGGATGGGTATTTCATAAGCTGCTGTGAAGTCAGCCCTCCTTTACAAATCCCTAAGCCAAGGTCATGGACCCCTTTTTCATCAAGTAAAAATCCACAATTGTAATGCAGCATTAGTTGGGTTCTGGCAGTAATACATTATCTTTTGAATAAATATACATATACAGCCTTGGTATGGCCACTGTTTCTGAGCTCTTTTTACTGACTTACTTAATATCTGATTCTGTTTCTATTCTAAGTCTCACTTTATGAAAAATCTTGTGACGAGTTTTATAGGCTATGTGATTTCTGAACATTTCCTAAAAACACAAATCAATTTGCTTTTCCTTCACTTCTGATTTCACACTGCATCACCCAAACTTCCTAACATAGTTTTGTCCTTAGATTCTTCTTCCATTTAAAAATACCTATAGTTCAATTAAAGAAATGTACAGAAATAATGAAAAAATAGATATATTGCTAATGGGCCTTCCTACATCTGTGATCTCTTCTTTGCAATAATGCATACTATATACAATAGCAGAAGTTGCTATTCATGCTGCTGCATTTTTTCCCCCTCAAAATGCATTTTAATTACTACAGCAAAATTGAGTTTGCCTGTGCATACATTAAGGTTAAACATGCAGTCAGTAAGGAATGAGCACTAAGAATCAGTTGTGCAACCAAAAGGAAATACATATTTAAAATCATGATCAGTATTATAACTTAGTTAATTTCTGCTTTAAGATTGAATAACTCTAAAAATACTAAGCTGCTTTCCATGCTTAATTAGGAGCTCAAATTCACTGAAAAATCCCTGAAATGCCATAGTCAATGGTAGTAAAGTATCAGTTTAAATTGTTTCTGGAATGTTACAGCATCTTTGAGAAAAAAGTGTTATTACCTGAAAACTTTATGGCATGCAGCAGAAAGTTATCATATTCTAGTATTACAATTTTGCCAATAGACAAATTGTCTAAATCACCACAAAAAAAACCAAGTTGGAAACAATTTGCATGGTAGCATAAAAATTGATGAATGTGGCAGAAACACCATTTAGATGAAAAAAAAAGGCATTAAATGTGAAAGAAAAAAATTAATTTTAAAAAGTCTGGAAATTGGAAAGCAACTGCATCAATTTTGACTAAATAATTCAAATATTTCCTCACTGATGTAACTAATCTTGAGTTTTAATTCTCATGAAAACCTGCTACCAAAAGGAAACAGCAGATAAATTTCTTGTCAATGCATAAACAGATGATAGTAAAATTAATAACCATAAAAAAAAAAAGCTAGTTGCAGCTGTGGAACAGACAAAATAAATGAAAAGTCAGAGTAAATATATAGGAGGAGCTGTTACTAAAATTGCTACAGATAGAATGGTTTGGTTTGGAGCACCTTAAAGACCACGAAGTTCCATCTCCTCTTCCAGGGGCCAGGATACCTTCAGCTAGGCTGAGCTGCAGAGCCCCATCCAACCCTGAACACTTCCAGGATGGAGCATCCTCAGCTTCTCTGGGCAACCTTTTCCAAAGCCCCCCTACCCTCACATGACAAATTCCTTCCTGACATCCAAGCTAGACCTGCCCCTGTCAGTGTGGAGCTGTTCTCCCTTGTCCCATAGCTCCGTGCCCTTGTCCCAAGTCCCTGTCCAGCTCTCATGGAGCCCCTTTGGGTACTGAAGGCTACTCCAGGGTCACCCAGGAACCTTCTCCTCTCCGGGCTGAGCAACCCCACCTCTCTTAGCTTGTTTCCACAGCAGAGCTGCAGTGCTCTGACCATCCTTGTGGCCTCCTCTGGACTGGTTCCAGCAAATCCATGTCTGCTTATGCTGGGAGCCCCAGAGCTGGAGGCAGCGCTGCAGGTGGGATCTCACAAGAGCAGAGCAGAGGGGCAGAACCGACTCCCTCGACTTGCTGGGAATGCAACCCGGGATACAGATGAGCTCTCTAGGCTGCCAGCTCACAGTGCCAGGCCATGTTGGGTTTCTTGTCAATCAAGTAGCTAAGATTGTTATCAGTATTTCCCCCCAAACCTCCATTTTTAAGGAATTTATATTACTTGACTCTTAAAATATGTTTCTGGGCAGAAACAAGGGCGCACTGTGAAAAGGCAAATTTTTAAATTAAAAACGGCCTCCAAAATTACTCCAGCAATTTTCTGCACACAATTGTTTCCATGTGAAAAGATCCACATTTAGTCATGAAAACAGCACACTCAAAAAAAAAAAAAAAAAGAATTTATCAACTCAGCATTCACTCTTAAGTAGTACTATGGCCCTCAATTATTGCTGCTGTGAATACACACCCCAACACCCAAACTCCAAATAAGAACAATACCAGAAAGTAAGACTTGGTAGATTTACCCCTGCATTTGCATGTAATTACATAACAAGTTTGAAACTTCAGGGTTTGGATGAAATTTGAAATCAACCAAGAGATTATTTAATAGAATTTGAAACAGTAATAATTTTCTTTCCTCACATACAGTTGTGTCCCTTCGCAAACATACCAAAAGAAGCAGTAAAATGATGAGGCTTTAGGTTTTTAATAAATTTTTCAAATATTCATTTTTATTCCCTAAGTGAATAATGTGATCTAAATCTTAGCAACTGACACTGTATCTCTAAATTCATTGTTTTGCCTTTACATTTCCAACTATTCTACTTTTTTAACCAGTTTTTTTTTTTTTTGGTAGATAAAAGTGATATTACGAATTACTGTCTGTGTATTAACAAAGACAATATAATTGCCAAAAATGTCAGCACTTTTAAGCAAGATGAACAAGATAAACACTTCTCTTAATCTGAAATGTCAAAGCAATTTTGTTAAAGCAAAAAGTCTTTTTAAAGAGCAGCGTAACGGTAGGAACCCATGTCAATAAATTACAGAGCAAAGCAGAGTCAAGTTGCTAAACTGTTTCTAGCTTCAATGGAGAACACACACACACACACCAAGCAGCCAGCATTTCTCATTCCCTCAAATCCTCAGTCTCTGAGCAACACAGGTAAATAGATGACTTGGAAGTGCCAGATCAGTTACTGATCTTGCTCAGCAATATGTCTCTAACAGTGACAGAAAAAGACTCTCAGGAATAAAATGCAAGAAATCTAAATATAAGAAATTATACCTTCCTCCAGAAGGAGTTCCCTACAACCAGATCTATGTGTATATATAATAATATGTGTGTCTATGTATACACACATGACTAATTTTTAAAGAATTATTTATTTACTAGCTGTTTGTTCTAGCACGTGCATTCTTTTCTAATACTCATAAAAAGTTTCTGCAGCACCATTCCCCCCAGACTTTGAGTGAAAGAATACGATTTTCATTTTTTGGAATTTGGACACCAGTTAAGCTGCTCTGCATGGACGTGGCTTGAGCACAATCCACAGATGCAGGACCTTTGCACTCTTAATAAAGAATTGGGTTTAGTTTAGAGAGACAGAGGCCTCCTGTGTTATTGCCCACCACGTGGTGCACGAAATGCTTCTCAGCCTCTCAGCCAGGCCTGCAGGCTGGAGCACCAAGGGCTGCAGGCACAGGGATGAAAAGACAATGCTGGCCAAAGACTGATTACAGTGCACAGCTATTTGCTATTTGGAATTGAAATCGAGCTCATCATGACAAGCCTGGAAGCAATACTTGTTCACTGATGCCTGAGCCATTAATAAGGTTTGAAATTCACATTTTTGGAGGCGTTTTCTCTCATTGTTTTAAATTGTGTGTAAACTTGTCCTCATTTCTTAAAACAGCAGAGTTGGCTATGCTGTCATTACCCATTTCTATAGGTACCTATTTTCTAATATAGCCAATTAATTGTGCACAATTACTGTGTGCCATTTTTACAAATCTAAAGAATCAGCAGCATGTGTTTAAAAACCCCAAGAGCCTTTTCCCCGCTTAAACAATTTAGGAGGGTGGCCTAGCATTCCAAATTTAAAATTGAAATTTTTAGTCACCACATCTTTTTCTCTCCCACTAATTGTTATTGTATGATCAGCATTATTTTTGACTAGATTTGCCTTCTAACTTTATCTAAGTTCGCAAACTTGAAGACAAGGCTGGTTCCCAAGGGACTTCTGCTCAAGATTTTATAGTTCTAGTACCAAGTCTTTAAAACATAGGATGAAACACAACATATACAGCCAACACTAGAGCTCCTCTGAGCTCCATCACCAGAGACCTTTGTTTTTAATGCAAACCCCCCAGTCAGTGGCAAGGTTGGGCTCATTCCATTCCCAGCTAGTCCCCAGGCTAGCTGGGCTTCACCACTGCTCTGCCAAGCTCCAGTGCTGTGGAGACTTCCATGGGAGAAGAGGAGATGCTGCAAACTAAACTTTTGTCTCTGATGATCCCAGATTTACCTGGAGCTGAAGCCTGACAATTCACAGAGCCCTAAGCAGTCCTCAGATAATCTGTCCTCTATGGCCCTTTGGCACCCCACTTCTTGTGGTCTAAGCCTGATCCAGACAGATTCAGAGAGATGGGGGTGAGTGGGACAGGATTTTGCTCTTCAAACCTGAAATAGAAATTAATTCCCCCAAATCTAAAACTCAGGGTCCCCCACCAATCTCTGTGTTTTCTCTTGAAGGGACCGTTCTGTTTCCCTGATGAAAAGACATTACAATGATAGAATTTCAGGGCAGAAAAAAATAAGATTGCTTGGGGGGAACTACAAAACAATACAAAAACAAGTCACTTGGGCCACAAACTGCATTGGCCTCCCATCTCTCCAATAGACCTTACTACTGATATGGCTTATTGCTCAGTCCGATTCTGGATTAACTGAGAACTCCTTACTAGACAGAACCCCCAGTTTCAAAGAACTCACAGTTATCGGCCACTTTATCTCATCCTCACACAAATTTATATACTTAAATTATTTGCTGAAAGGAGACTGTAGTTGCTTATTTAAGTCAGTGGCTGATTAGCAGCCTAATTTTAACATCTGCACTAAAAACAACATACAGGTCAGTTCATTATAAGCAGACAGAAGGCTTTTTCCCACATACTCAGACAGAACAGCAAGAGTTAAAGAGTTTTAAAACATTTTCTTACTGCTTCTCTGTGACAAATGCTCAGAAAAGCCTTTTTCTAACCTTTTTCTAAGCCATCCAGGGCTTGATGCAAATGCTGGGTTGCTTTCAGTTATTTTCATATGACAAAACGTTTAAGCACTTGGAACCAAAGTTTCACAACTGTACTTTCTAAGCTGACAACAATGGACATATGTACAAGTCATTTAAAACTAATACAAAGAACAATATAATTTTATAACCATAGAGTAACTATGTACTGGAGGCTGGTTTGGCCAGCCCTGTAGCATGTTCCCTACTTTACACATGGAGTTAGTTCTTCTCTCTAAGGATATGTTATGGCTGGAAAGGGAATTTTAGTTCAGTCTTAAAACTGGTTTTCTTTTCTTGACTTGGAGATGCCAATAAGGTAGAAATATTTTTGAGGAGACTTTTATTATTCAATAATGGCACTGTTTTATTTCTGGTGTGTGCATACTGGGTTTTTTTCTCATGTTCTATTGTACTCGGCCCACACAACTTTTTAATATTAATGAAGTTATTGTGCTTAGAAAGCCAAATAGTGAACCCTTGGCTGTACCAAGGTAATTCTTTTCAGCACAGAGGCAATGCTGTGGTTCAGCAAGCAACTGAATTTGCCTCAGGAATGATAGGAGCCACCTCCTGAGATGGTTTTTTTCAGTGTCAACTCAGAGTGGGTTAATAACATAGGCCTTCTCCCTCAAGGTTCATAGATACATTACTTGATGGGACTATTCCTACATATAAACATTTGCAGAATAAACAGGAAAAATTGTGTTTAGACACCAGATAGTAAGACCCAGCATATCCACAAACACCTGAGCTCAACATACAAAAAAGACCTGCTAATCAGTACACTAACCCAGAAGAACACTGATGCCTTAAGTTTTAGCTTTCATATTTTCCAGATTTTATACTGCATTAATATTTAACTCTGAACTCATTATAAAGTGTTAGCAAGTTCTCTTCACAGTCTAGTCAGACAAAACAATCCTTTTCCAGCCTGAGAACTAAGGACACCATTATAGCTTCAGGCCCCAAAAGTGTAAAAACAGCAAATTGAGGAGAGAAATCTGGGAGGATGGGACTTCATAAACTAAAACTGCAATTGGACAATTAACCCCAATATGTAAATAGACCAAAATGTACACCAGTGTGAAAATCTGTGACCTGTTGTCCATCTTCGGTGTAGCCTTTGCCAGGCTATTGTGCTGCCCAAGGTGTATCCTGTTAAGGCCTTTCTAATAAATACTTTATTCCTTTTACACTGTCTAGCCTCTGGTCCAGGTAGCCTCTCAAGACATCAACACAAGGGCAGTATTTTGTAGACATCAACAAGGCAAGTTCTCCTTCTCAAAATTCCATCTTTTGGATTGAAAGAAGCAAACCACACCAAATTCTGTGCTTTCTGTCACAGCACAATTCTCTGAGTTCATCCATCCCCCCTGTTGGAGCAGTAGAACAGGAGTACAGGGCACTGTGTACTTCTAAATCCCAAAATGTCCCAATTAGTTCTCACCTCAATAGTAAAAACTCATGAAGGTACTGAGGAGATTCTGGTTCTCCTGTAAAATTTTGAGGTCATACAGCGATGTGATATTGGTATGAAACATCTTTACTTCCTTAGTTCATATTCAGCCTGTGAGGCCACCATACCCTTAGTGCAAAGTCTATAAGTATTTCCAATTAATAGTGAAGAATAAGAATTGGGCAGTAGTAATGAAAATTTTACTATTTTCATTGCACATGGGTTATCTAAGCTACTTTTGTTATTAAAAAGTAGTTTTGAAAAATTCCTACCATACAGAAATTTACATCCATCCATGACCTTACCATGAACATTTAGATTTCCTCTGTGAGGAATACACACAGCACTCAGCATTTAAAGACGATTACTTTTGCCTTAATTACTGTTGGTTTTTTTACACACTTTCTTCATCAACTAATTTTTCTTTCCAATGATGTCACTGCAGTTATATTTATTCAGCCTGAATGTTTTACATACTTAGGCAGATAGATAGCTGCCTTGGACTTGAATTGCTCAGCCATTTTTGGAACTCAGTTCCCTGTAAGATTTTTGCTTCCCTACTTTTCAGGGTGGTTCCCAGCCAGCCCTCATGGTATTGCTCTGAGGGCAGGTCTCAGTCATTTAGCAATTCTATAGCCCAGTGTCTTGGCTTTGCTGTACCATGGGAGCAATGGTTTCTCTGAGCACACAGGCTCATGTCACCTTTTCCTGGGCAGGTCAGGTAGCAATCAGAGTTCAGCAGAGGCACTGTGATTGAAATCCCTGGCATCATTCCTGCAGTGGAGCGTCTCTGCTAAGACTCATAGATTAATTCATTGATCAAAGCAAATCCCCTAACCAAAGTTCCAGAAAGCACTTTTACTTGTGCTTAATTTTAAGTCTGTGGGCAGTTTCATCTGTTCAAAACCTCTGTGTTTGCCTGGACTGCAGTCCTTGCCAGCCATTACAAAGTTTGCAAGACTTGCTCTAACATGGAAGCTCCAGAAAGCCTGCCCATTTTCCTATACATTTCAAGGAATCAGTATCAGTGTACCATGAACTAACTAAGGAATTAAAAATTAATAGTTTGGCATTTTCCTCAGCATCTAGCAAATCATTTATTAATAACAATTGCCAATAATTCAGCAGCAGCCTCTCCTTTGTTGCCTCTATTGTTTGCCAGAAATTCCTCCTTATTTTAGTAAGTCTGGCTGAACAGGGCAGAACATGTTTGTAACATTTTGAAAACTTTTTCATCTAAAGTGACAAAGACCTTTCCTCCAGGGCACCAGTAGAACAGCAAAAACCTGCATCTGAGTTAATAAGTAAGAGCAAAACAAGTAAAACCTTGGGATTTAGCACTTTTTCCAATTGTGATTTTCCAGAGTCCCAGTTCATCAGCATTTATTATTTACCTTTTAGCTTCATAGCATTTCCTTTTCACTTGGGACTTGGGTTATTGCTTTGCAAATTGTATATTAACATTGCTTATCTACAAATACTTTAGGTATGATCCCAAGGGCAGTACTGTATGCAATTTGATGAACATTTGAACTTTTAAAATTCAGTAGCATTTATTTTAACCAGAACTAAAAGACAAAGTTGAATTTTAAGTTTGGTGATTAATTTACATCTACTTAAAGACACACTGAAGTAGGGCAAAATTTACTCCTTTGCAGAAGACTTGCAATTAAGTTTTTGTTTTGTTTAAAAGCTCCCAGCATCAGACCTTATGTGATCGAAAAAACCAGTCCTGACACATGCCATGAAGAGAAAATACTAATTTTAACTAGGAAGGAGAAAAGCAAAATGTATTTAAGACAAATATGCCTGCTTAGAAAATTTGGGACCGTAACAACTTTTGAAGAAACCTGGCAGAGTAGTTTATAAAACAAACAGTTGTTCCCTCTTTGGATATTAGAAAGACATCATGAGAAAATTAGAAGAGCTAAAGTATTCTCAGATGTTGCAGTGAACACTCCCCAGTTCAGTGTTTGGAAAATGCAATGTGTAAAACTTCCCATAAACAAAAGGTTTTCTAAAATGTCAATTCTGGGATGTTCTTGGCTGAGATTGCTGGAACAAATAGAAATAGGTTTGTGAACATAAATAGCTGATGTGGAGTGTCCTTGGCAATGTCTCTGCTAATAAGTCAAAGATAAAAATAAAGAAAAGAGTAAAATTACAACTCAAAAAGTGACAGAGCTGGGAAATTGGGATTCAGATTGCCTGCCCATTTTCTCTCATCCTGCTACAACTTGCTGTGTTGGAACACCTGGTATGAAACCTGTGACACTAATCCCTGAACCAAGCTACATTCTGAATGCTCCCAGAAAAGCTGCATGAGGGTATCTGTGAACCTCCCATCTTACAGCCTGAAGCCTTTCATGCAGGAGCTGACTACATGGGTGATATGTGCCTTTCACATAGAGGACATTCTTCAGTTTCTGCTAGGCACAAAAGTTGGTTGACTCTTTTTTATTTCACAAAAAAACCCTTATGGATAAATCATATATAATCAAATTCCAGGAAAGCATGTCTAGGTAAAGGTAAAACACAAAGCTTTGGAAATACAACTGTGAGCAGCAGTGAGAAGCAGAAGGGACAAAGCCCAAACTCTAGGAATAAAAAGAGTTTCTTACCTTTCTGTCATGATTTGATTAGCAACAACAGGTTCCAGGTTTGATTTCTGGCTCTTTTCTCAGAAACCTAAGAAAATTAAACCAAACTGGTTGAGTGCTCAGTGAATGATACTTTCATCTTTGCAGTGAAAGAAAACACATAACTTCCCTGCAGGGACAGAGGTGAAAAGAGTAAAAAATTAAATTCACTGAACAGCTAGTTCTCCCCTAAATATAGTAATAATTAGACAAATCATTACTCATTCACAATCACAGTGAAGAATTTGATCCTTCTTGACCAAACCCTCTATCCCCATTTGTTTTAATCTAAAATATTTTGAATTACTAATCTGCAAGCATTAGATTTTAGATGAGATTAGATAAATTACATCACAGTGACCACAGATAGGCACTGAATTACCAAGACTTTCCTGCTTTATTACAAGCATACAATGTCATCAGATTTTAAGAAGTTGGTTTTGGGTATGGGTTGCCATGGTAGGGGTTCTCTTGGTGTTCATTTTGTTTGGGGGGTTTGTTTTTTGGTTGTGTGTGTTTTGTTTTTTTTTTTTAATAGCCCCCAAAAGGCAAAACAAACTGCAAAGTTAATTTCTTTTAGACCTCTGTTGCTACCACTGCCAAAAACATTCCTTCTGACCATCTGTTTTCTGGAAAGGGCTCCTCACATCTTTTGGGCCTTGGCTATCAGGGTTTTTTGCATTTGAGAAAGGATATGTGCCAATGCCTGCACATGAGGCCTTTAACTGGGAAACCAGCACAAAAAATTCTGGTTTATAAAATGGCTTTTTTCTAAAGTTGCACAGAAAGCATTTCAGATCACTTGCAATAGCAGCTAAAGCTGCAGAAGGTCAGTGAAAGCAGCAGAGGAACCTCCTCAGATCAGATTTATTACTGACCATTGGTCTGCTTGAAACCATAACATTTCTACCACTGTCTAGGGGGTTCTCCTTTACACCTCTCTGGGTCCACACATCAGAGAGCCATGCAGCTGCCTCTAAATCCCTCTTTCACTGTGCTCAGCACATGAACACTTATACACAAAACATGCTAATGTGGCTCCTGCCAGTAGCTCAGCACATTCTCTCTGTTTTCCCTCTCTGGATGAGCCAGTGCTGAGGATCACCCCTGCCAGGAACGGCCTGAGCTCCCAAACAAGCATGCCACAAGGCAGTGTAGCAAGACCTGCATTATTACTAGGCCAGCCTGACATGCCAGCACAAGCATCAAGCTCCTTCAAAGCATTTACTCATCTGTTTTACTGTGCCAGCTACTCAACCACAGCAGCAATGAGTACCTACCCAGCAGAGTAATCATCTGCATTATGGCACAACCCCACACCAGATGCAGAAACTGCTATAAAAGCAGGCAAAACGGGAACCAGAGGTTGGGCCCCTCCTGCCAAGAAGTAACTTGGGTGGATCAGCATGCCCCAAGGCCATTGTGCTTTTATGGGCAAACCAGGCTGCTTTTATGAGCCCTTGCTAGCTGTACACAAGGAAACCAAACACAGGATCACAGAATCTTAAAATAACTTAGGCCAAAAGAGACCTTTGGAGCCATCTTGTCCCATCTATGCTTAAAACTGGGCTGACTTGGATCAGGTTAGGGTCACCTACAAGTCTCTAAGACACCTTACTCTCTGCTCTGTTAGAGAACTCAGACACCAGGCACCACATGCACATGTATCCGTGATGATATTTTGGATGACATCAACTGCAACACCCATAACAAGCTGCTGAACAGAGGGGCAAAAAGAAGAAACTGCAAAGGGGAATAGCATGTTCAACCAAATTCAGACCCCATGCTTCCTTCTAACCTCAGCAGAAATACTTAATGTGGGTTCAATGCACACAATGCTATTACAAACCAAACACATCCAAGGAACCCAGTGAGGTCTGTATTGTACATTTTGGCCTTGCTGACATGAATTTAGTCCACCAGAGTTGAGCAGATATGAAAGGAGGAGGGAAAGCATCTGCAAATGCCACCCATTTAAAAACAGCCAGCTGGATGCTATTGACAGTTCTCAAAAACATCAGAGTATTTATCATGTCAGACTCCCAGGATGGGGCCAAAGCACGGTCTGGGCTAGCAGTTGCTGTTTTCATTTACTTGGCTTTAGATGAGAGTTAGGAAACATCACTTCAAATGCGGAGGTTCTGCTTTGGTGAACTTTACCTGTTACTTGGAGATGTAGGAAAGGTAAGAAAACAGAAAGAACCTCCCCAGCCTTAGCTGGAGAGAGTGCAGAAGACAGAAGTAGAATTCACTTGTTTCCATAATCATGGCAAATTGAGCATTCTGCTCAGTTTAGTGATTCAGTAACACTGTTTTCAGATAGTTTAGCCAAAAAGTTTTATCTGCAAGTTTTTCTTCTCCCTAAAAAGCACTGCTGCTAATTTACCAAAGGCAGAAAAAGGCAAAGATTCTGAACATGTGGATACTAAAGTAAATTATTTCTTTAGCAATGACCACATAAAAACTCTTAGAATTTCCTTCTGTATTTCATGACTTTTTAGTGGTCTGGATGACCTTGAGAGAAAAAGCAAATATTAAGAATCTGGTCTGAGTTTTCTATTACATAAACAGTAAATGACAGACAATCCCTTCCATTATTATAGTGTCAATGGCACACTTCTATAAATATTCATTTTTTCAGGCTATCTAGTCTGTTCATGCATAAGCACCTAGAGGTGATGTAAGTTTAGAAAATTTTCTTCAGTGTGCAAAAAGATTGACATAATCCCAGTGAAAAATAGGAAATAACTATTAATCTTATTAACCTTACTGTCATCTTAAGATAAACATGTGTTGGGTTCTTATATGACTTCTTTATCAAAATTCAACAGGGCTTAACAGATTTGAAAGTAATTTTTCCCTATGAGGTGAAGAAATTTAAAATATAGATGTAGTAAGGGGCAGATCCAAACATTTTTGTGATGCCTACTGTCAAGAAGCCTTTATTCACACTGACAGCAGTTTTAAGCTTTTTACCATGACAAAAGTAACAGCAAAGTTCTCAGTGCACACACAGCTAAGGGTTTCTAAAGAAAGCAATGTGATAAAAACAAACTACATTTCTGTTTCCAATGGAAGGATATCTTCCATTGGAAACAGAGACACACAGGTATTCTGAAGTGACATCCCATCAGGAGGGGTCACATATTTCTACCAGATTTGTAGAACTCACTGAATCTTGACATTACCCTCAGACTTCAGGCCATTCTTCCTGCAGTAGTTTGTATGGATGAACATTGTCACACCTCTGGCTGGACCACTACAGAAACTGAAACTGAAGTTTTCCAGCTGAAAATTTGTCCCTTTTCTCTCATCTACAAGTGTCAGGTTCTGTCCATGTTTCACCTGGCAGGACCGTGAAGTCCAGCAGAAGAGTCTGCCTACATTCCTTTTTGTTCCCACAGAAATAAATTCAAACAATTTTAAGTATTTGGTATCTTACCCTTTCATGCCTTTCTAGAAAATCCATTTAAGCCCTTCTCTGAACAGTGTGGCAGAGGTACAAGGCAAAGTGACAATATTCAGATTTGTTCACCTCACCCAGGATACCTCAGTCTCAACAGTTGCACAAAAAACCCAAACAACACACCCCACCCTAACCCCCTCCCCTGAAAAACCCCTAAAAATATTCCTGACCATAAAAAGACTGGAACTTTTGTTTAGATAAATTTACATAGAACTTTCATTTGTTTCTCTCTGTGTGTTTGCTTTTTGAACAGAAATACCCAATGCTACATGCTCCAAGGAAACACGATTAAAGGAAATTTTACCGATCTGATTTCTTGTAACCATTTTAATTCAATTTTGTTTCCCTGAACTTCTTTTTCCTTATGTAAGATGATTAAATTATTTTTAATAACAATGATAATTTGGTCAAGGATAAGAATAAAAGGGTTTTCTGAAGGAGGTTCTTCTTCACATAAATGTACACATATTTAGTGTGCATTCTGTGAACACTGTCTCCCTATGTAACAGAGAGCCAGAAAATCATCTGCCAGGGGATGATGGATGATGAACTCTGCTACTTAGGCCTCAGGGCCCAGCCCTGCTGCTATACTTGACTTAGCCTTCAGTAGGCACTAAGTGTTCTGTCAGATTCATGCCAAGGGAAAAGCTTATGCCTGGAACTCCCAAAAGTGTGGGAACCAGAATAAACAGAGACATTTTTAATGTTACCACACATTTTAAATCTGCTGTGTCACTTTCCTGTAAGCATTGTCCATATTTCTGTAACATAGACAGTCATTGTGGGTTTGTTGCTCTGCCCACCACCTCTGTTCTTTGTTGTGCACTAACCAAGAAAACAAATGAAAAATAAAAGGAATGCACAGCATACATGACCATTTGGGTGACTACTGCACTCTTTTAGCAAAGTAGAGACAAGTTCTTGGGGTTTTCTTTTCTCCCTTCCCTTTAACAGTGCTTTTCTTGGTTTGTTGCAGCAAGGCTTTTCTCACCACATGCAGCTTTACTAATTCAGGGGTTCTTTCAAAGTACTCTTGGATGTTGTATCACCACACATAGACATGTAAAGCAGGGCTAGAGTTAAAAGCCACCTTCCCCTTTTCCTTACACCCCAGAAATTCAATCAATCATTGAATTATGCTGCTTGGCTTGGATGGAATGCAGGACTCTCAAAATCTCAAGCATTTCCTCTATGAGCCAAAGGTCCCACAGGTCCAAGGTAAAATGATGGTTTCAAACTGATGCCAATCATAAGCATGGTTTTCTAATGCATATTTTTATTTCATATTGCCTAACCACTGATTATAACCAGGCTTTTAAAACAATTTTCTTAAAAGAGAATTGGTCAAACGCAGCTATGATGGAATTTCCATCCTTCAGAAATTCCTCAGCAATGAATGTCTGTGTCTCCTTTTCTTTCATCACAGTCCTCTTTAGATAAAATATTTATATTGTGGCAAATAGTAAAAGGTTTTATTCCTTGTTTAGGAGAGGCTGACAGAAAATGCCATAAAAATTAATAGCTGTTCAAATTACACAAAGTAATATTGAGGATCTTTTCCCCCCCACCACTGCGTCTGTATCTTTACCCATAGAGATCAGTATAGAAGCTTTGTTAAAAACTTTTCATTTAGATGTCCCTTCAGTTCAAAAGGGATATTCTGTATCCCTGATTTACCACTGGATAAATTCTAAGGAAGGAGCTTACCAGCATTTTACTCCCTTTCTTGTACCTTCTCAGAACTAACAGAAGTCATTGAGGCCTAACACGCCTGAAAAAATATCTGCATTTAAGTTCTTAAATCAGTCATTTTAACCCTTACAGGCACCAGCAGGGCTCTTGCAGCACCAGAAAGGGACACAGCAAGGCAAGGACAGGGAGGCATAGGAAAGAAGATATATTTTTAGGCCAGAGTCACTATCACAACTCCAGCAAATTCCAAATTTCTTTGATTTTGACATGAATATTTATCAGAGCATGATGCCTGTTCCTGAA
The DNA here is from genome assembly GCF_023055355.1 of Agelaius tricolor. Classification (NCBI taxonomy): domain Eukaryota; kingdom Metazoa; phylum Chordata; class Aves; order Passeriformes; family Icteridae; genus Agelaius; species Agelaius tricolor. The sequence continues at coordinate 12,045,109 of NW_027269275.1, forward strand.
AACTAGCCCTTCCTAGCCATGTAAGGACTGTTATTTGCAACTTCAGTGTTGAAAACTGAAATCAGATCATTAGACGAGCATCTACTCCTCCACAGTCTTATAGGCATTTCTTTCCTACAATACACATTAATACAAGAAGATATCCAAAGGTCCATTCATCTTACATTACAGATGGGTTTGGCTGACAGCTCTGAGCCTGACTCGCCTTTTATTTCAATGCATTCATCCCAGCACCACTCCAGGCTTCCCCACAAAATATACCCATCATTCACCAGCAGAGAACAGTTTAAATGCTCTTATCTACTCACTTGAAATCCCACCCCCAGGCAAACTGTTCCCTGAGATGATCTTTACCCTTCATTTGAGTCTAATGCACCGAGACCTAAAAAGACATTATGTCCAGAGACTGGTGTGGCTACAGCAGCAATTACCAGTTCAGCAAATCAGCTGCTCCTTGCAAGCACTTCTCAGGCTATATCTAAGCCAAGAAGAACCTGGAATCATTGTGTCAGCAATTCTCAAAGACTATTTTAAATGGTATCAAGTTTAATAAAACTTTTACAACACAGTACAGAGTGTACTTTGTGTTCCTTTGAAATTGATGGAACAAGCCAATTTTTCCAGGTTTGTAGGCATAACATTTATTAAATTATAATAAGAAAATAGCTATTTAAAACCATGAAATGAAAGACTACAATATACATTTAAAGGTCAACAACTGCATGAGTTTCCTTATTATATATTTTATCTGAGAAGCACTGGGAGACAAAGGAGCTCTGACTCTATCCATGTGCAAGCTGCACACTGTTGCCCTGATTTGGACAAGGAACTACACGGACAGCCCTCCTTCCCCCAAGCCTCCTACAGAACTGCCTTCACCCATTAAGCTGGTGACTTACATCCTTTAAATAATTTCCAGCACATGTGTCACACATAAATGGAGCTTTTGTAGCTGCAATAGCAAGGTCAGAGTTAACTAGAGTGATTTTATTCCAACTCTGCACTATACTTCCTTTAGGATGTTCCTTAAATCAGTTTTACCACCTCCACCCCAATTTCCTTTCTGAAACTATGGAAGCTTAATATGTTCTATAGAAGGGAAAAGTGGCTGTGTTAACTAATATTGCCAAACAGAAACAGAGATGACCAACAAAGAAAAGCCAATGAGAAAATACCCAGATGAAGTGGAAACTTCAGCACCAAGAGTCTGGAAAGAAACGTGATCTAGGTTTTGGTATTTAAAAGCACTTTAATGTTTCAGCATTAAACCATTTTTATTTCTTCCTAAATATGTTTAACATCAAACTTGAACTAGAAGGAAAACAAGTACTGCTGGGGTTTTTCAAGTGCTATTTCAGTGGGCCTCATTCCACACTCTTCACTTAAGCTGAGTTGGTATTTAGAAGGATTTAAAGAGGAAAACAGGACCTCTTTCTAGCAGCCCTTGGAGTGATACATCTTCCTGGATGCTCAAACAGAATACATGGACCAGAGCACAGTATAAACCTTTTGTGTATTAATAATTGCAACTGTTTTTCCAAATTCATAACATGACCCTTGACATTGTAGCACACTGAAATATAATTTTTGTGGTATAGAACTGCCTAAGTTTGATAGACCTCAGAAACCTTCATTAATGCTTCCTTCTCCTCTGTGGATGTAAATATACATTGTATATGCAGCCTGATATAAATCCATTGACATCTATGGAACACTTCAATAGAAAGTAATTTGGATGAGTACAGGCAACCCTGTGCCTTTAGGCTGCTAATCAGCTTTTGAGCGTTAAATTCAGCTGGCGTAAATGATATATAAAAATACAGAGAGACACTCTTACAGCATTCATCAAATATGTAAAATACAACACAGAAACACTATCACCACACACAGGTCCAGGTGTTTAAAGATGAATGTTGTAAAATTGGCACAACTTTGAAAAACACAGCTGTGATTAGGATATAATTATCTTATGCAAGAAATCCATTTCAGAGCTATAATTCTTTGCTGCTTGTAACAGGAACAGATTTTTATTATTTTGCACTCATCTTAATTCTGCAAAGTCTGTGAAGTCTTTATCGAAAAGAGTGATTTGGATTCTAGTCTAGCTCAGACTTCTAAACAAATTTTTTTTCTACATGATTAAATAAAGCAAATTCTTGTCAGAAACCTTGCTTTAATTCTGGATCTCAGATTGATGGAACAGGGCTGTCAGGAAACACACCTATTATTTATTACTGGATACTAATGATATGAAAGTAATTGGAAGAAACAGGAACACCACAGATATTTGTAAGTTACACAGCTTATCTGCATTGGATTTTACATCTGAAGCATTTCTTCACATCTGAAAGACACCACAGTATCAGAAAATAATTCTACTGGTGTATGAATGCAAAGCATGGATGCACAGGTCACCAGCTGAACTTGCTTGTACATTGTATTCTGCATAGGCATCCACAGAAATACACATGTATACCATATGTATACTTATATTTTTCAGATCACAGCCTGTTACCATTTGAATGCAATTGCAAAATTGCACAAGAGCCATATTGTTATAATTGGCTCAAGGTAGGCAGAGATGCAGCTATGGATATATAAATCTTCCACCAGACAGAGAATTTCCTTCAGATGCAGAATAAATACAAAAGGGGGAAAAAACCTCACTCTAAAAATCAGCTCTATCCTGTGTGAAGAATCCTTCCTGAGCCAAACACACAAAATACAACAAAACCACCAAAACTTGAAAAGATTAATTTTTACACTGACTTAAAACATTAGAGAAAACAATATATCTAGCTGGTATTTTCCCTTTCTAAATTTGCAATGCAAAATGGGAAATAAGATATTTCAGGATATAAAAATCACAATGTATATATGGGCTGTATCATTTGCAAAGCCTAGATATTAATATTAGAATCTACTTCTGAGAAAATTAATGTCTATTTTAAAACCCTTTTTTTACGTCTGGTATGTTTAATTTAAAGAATGTAGGACTGCAGACGAGATGAATTTTCCAGTATCTTAGTCATAAAATTATAACACTTCTACATATTCACAATATGGTTAAATAGCAGCCATAAATTAAAAGAAGAGTCTAATAATTTAGACTATTCTAAAACAACACTAAAGGCAAGTAAAAATAAAATATGGATGTTTCAATTAAACATCATCTTGATGTTTCAATTAAAATATGCTACATCTTATTGAGAAAATATTTGGAATTAATATTTTGGAATTTAAATAGTCAAATATGCCAGAAAAAGTCATTTTGCTCTGATGAACTAAAACTGATTCAACTCTGCCAGGGGCTCTGGCCACAAGAGAGAAGCTGCACTGGATTACACAGCACTATTGAGGCATCTTCTTGAAACAGGTATTTTAAAAAGTCATGATCCCTTTTTCCATAGCTGTTCTCTGTAAACATTTGGGAAATGAATTGCTCAGTAGCCATAGAATATAAGAAGCAGAAAGCAGCGGAACTTGGAAAAAAAATAACTGCATTTCTTGAAAGAGATGAGATGGCTTCCTGTAATATGAAAGCAAAGCTTAAAAGATATGCTAGATCCAAGGAGATCAATTGTATACGGATGAAATTCACCCTCTGTAAAGTATCAAGATTTTTCCAGTGATTAGCCATGATTAAGTGGTGTTTTACAGATTTAGGTAGGACCTAAGAGAATAATAGATATTATGCTGGCACTCTTCTATTAACGTTAATTTACCACATAGAGCTAACAACGATATCAACACTTGAGTTACACCTCACTCCTCACTTTGAATCAGTCAAAGTTAAAATAATTACTGGACCCATTTTATCATCTTACCATCTCATTAAAGGCATTTAGACTTCCCAAACTCTATTTTGCAATTCTTTTAATGAGCTAGAATCTCTGTAACTGTTTTTTCGGTAACGTGTGAAAACCAAGTGTGCAGATAAAATGGATTAAAAGACTGCAGGAGTAGTGGCACTGAGCTAGGCCCCTAGCTTCTTGCTTTCTTTCTGTAAGTTACTCCTGTTTTGGAGCAAGTCCCACCAGCAGAACATGCAACCTACATGCTGGAACAGGGATCCTAGAGAGCAGGCTGATGCTCCAAGTCTGTCCATGTTTAAGAGGCTTTTGGAAACATGTCCTTAGCAACACGCCTTAACTTTTAGTCAGCCCTGAATTGCTCAGGCAGTTGGACTAGATGATCCTTATAGGTCCCTTCCAACTGAAATATTCTATTTTCTTCTACTCTAAATTTAGACCCTCCATACTACTTGAACAAACTCTAGCCCAAAGTACCAGTACCCTAAAGTCAAGGAATTGCATGACACTTCTGGGAGAAGGCTTGGTAAGATACTTGAATTATAACCCACAGAAACAAGTTATAAGTGGAGAGACTAGGATAGATTTTGGAGGGTAAGAATGTTTGCAAGTAACTTAGAAATCACAAAGTCCTGAGTGTTCCAGTGACGAGGCTGTTTTGGGGAAAGTGTAAGGGCATCATTCAAAGACTACAAAAACTCTACATGAATGTCTTAGGCTCTGTTCCTTTCCCCAAACTCTCTCTCTTTAGAACATGGCAATGTTCTTCCAAAGAAACAGTGAAAGACTCCAAGAATGAAAATTCTCCCTTTCTGAACTCTATAGCTAAAGTGAAATTCAGCTGAAGGGAGAAGATTTCCACATAGAACTAAGTTGCACCAGTTGATTAATTCAGGAAACTCCTGTTCTCAAAAGGTGACTAGAAATCTCAAGGCAAATAAATCTCCTGTCAAATTTTACTGTTTCTGTACTTTCCACTAATCTCAACAGGAGAACTAGAGCAAAATGTGCACTTCATTTTAAAATGTTCCTTGTCTTCTCTTATTTTCTTTCCTGCTAGCAGAATAGAGAGGAAAAGACAGAGACTGCAAAACAATTATTATAAAGATTATTTCTCTGAGATTTTTCAAGCCTCATTTAAAAAACTCAATTCGCAATTTTATAATCCAGTAACATTTGTTTTAAGAATGTCTCTTTCCCAAAGCAGTGTGCCAGCTACTCATGTCCAAACTTTGTATTTATCAAAATGACTTTGAGTTCAAAAATTTTTAAACCCTGTTAATAAATGTGAATTTATTAACCATGTCCAAAAAATTATTTTATTTGTTTGACATGCTCAGCAGTCCAATGCATTAATTAGGGGCCTGACAAGTTTATGGGAAGTATCATCTAAACATAGAAAAGCTCAAATCAGGAAACACTTATAAAGACAATATACTCAGCCTGAAATAGGAAGAGAGATTGTTGGATGAATAACTTTGAGCATGACTCAGTAGCTATAAACCAATCTGGAAATATTTAAGTCAAGATCCATGATTTGTATCTACAGAAAATAAGAGAGTTGGTGGTAGATTTCTAGATTTGCTTTGTAAATTGGTCAGGAAATTATTTCCTGTGTGTAATGTTATTTTTGCAGATGCTAATCATGTTTCTGGATTTGGATGTGAAGACACGCAGGTCAATTTTAGTAGATCCTCTGCTCTCCTCTTCTGCTATTTCCCCTTCTTCTCCTCTGTGGGTAGGGCACTGTTAAAACACACTTGAGAATTTGAAACTAAAACTTAAATCCGTCTTCAAAAAGAAGGGAAAAAAAGAGGAGAAAAGCATGAATTATGATGAACAATTAACTGACTGCAGCAAAGTTTTCCCCATAGCAGGAGACTGGTAAATGTTGGGAAAACAAATCTTCATAATTATTGACACGTGCTGGAGTAAATCTAAGCCAAACCATTAAGTTGCTTAACCACAAAGAGATGATTAAAATTATTCTGAAAATCTGGCTGCATTTTTCTTTTGGAAATAAAAGGTGAGGCAGAAAATGGAGTTTATGTATGCATGTTCCACAAAACAAATCAAAGTAACTTTTATTTTTAATTGTTGAGTTTAGGAGGAGAAAATGGAAGCTAAAAGAAGACCATTGGAATATTTCTGTGGAGATAAAATGCTAAACTGAATATACTATTTTGCATTTAAAACATCTGAGGCATTTCTTCAGTTTTCTTATAAGGACAATGTTGAAAAAATATTCAAGAGTGGGATTGTCAGAAATAGCGATTTCCCAATAATCTTATTTACATAATCAGAGTGCCAACTTAGAAGAGGAATGGCAGTGTTGAAGCTGCATGATCTTAAAAGTGACTCTTTCTTTGAAGGCTGCAAAATAAGACAAATAACCACCAAACCAAAAGAGAAAAGCTTTCTAGCCACCAAAAGTGAAATTAGTCATCTCTGAGGAAGAAAAAACCAACGAAACATTTCCCAATATCACCCTTCATAACTGGGATAAAACCAGTTTATTTTAAATGTTCTGAACTAATAGTCTTTTATCATGCTATGTACTGCCTTTATGGCTACATCTTGTTCCAATTTTGGTTTCATCCATTCCCATTTCCAAACGACCATAACTTTCATACAGGTTTGCCATACACCAGATTCCATCTGTCTGTGACCTTGAATAAACAAGGGGCCTTTGATGTTCTTATGCATTTCAAACCACTTTGTCATTTCCAGTGATATATGAGCCACACTGCAGTGAAATGCAGTCATCACTGGTTTGTGCAAGTGCCTTCCTGCTTCTTCTCTTGATGTAAGTTTACCATAGAACAAATTTACTGTAATCTTTGTGTTAACTTGTGCTTCCCTGCGGAGCGAGAAAGAGGTCAGCAAAACAGCAGTGGGAGGCTGGAAATAGAAATCCTGCATGTACAGCATCATGACAGCCAAAACCAAGGGTCTGCCTCTAGAAGAAGCAGAAAAACCAAATCACACAAACCCCATCCAACAAACCAATTGATGATCAGAACAACAACTTCTTGAAAACAAGCATTAAGAGGAATTTGCTAACTGATGGACAGATTTACACATCCAACACAGCAGCTTTGTTGTGGCACTGTGTGTTCATACTATTACATTTCAAGGCTGCTGTGAGGGGCTGTTGGGTTTTGGCACTGTCAAAATGAAACAGAGATTATGTGGTACCATATGTCAGGCAGCTGAAGCAAAGGATTCCTGGTCTAACATGTTTGCCTTTCCAGTCTGGAGGGAGTGTTAAAACCAATAGAGCAGGAGAGGTGGGTGGGCCAGCACAGGGAGGGACAGGGTGTTTCTGCTTTTGCCCCAACCTCTCAGCAGCCCTGCTGCTCTTCTCAAGACTCATGTCTGGATGTTTCTGCACCAGCCAAATGCAGAAAGAGTTCATCTTTTCCTCCAAGACAAAAACAAAAACACAAAGTAAAACCCTTCAGCAATTATTTTTTAATGCAAATGCATGTTTATTTCATGCCCTCAAGCCTTTTAGTCCTGGTTGTTTGTGACAAACATTCCACAATAGACTCTTTAAAGTCTGGCATATGTGCCAGTGCTAAAAAACATACAGCAGAAGACATAAGACAATTAAAATCAAAGCCGACAACAACATGCTGCTAATGGTTTTAAATTATTACATTGTAGAATAGTTACTGGTACATCACGGCAGAGCTATCCCCACAGCTCTGCCCAAGCCTGAGCTCCATCAATAAACTAATCTTTATCATGTAATACTCTGGTTTTCTGTTACAATGATGTTTGAGCCATGCAGTCCAGCATCCTGTAACTATGGATAAAGGAATGGCACAACTACACTCCAATTAGCTCAGGGCTCTGCTGCAGGATATGACAGGTTTTCATGGTCCACCTCCCCAATCAATACCTGCTGAGGAGACACCATTGATTGACTTCCAAGATGGAGTTGTACTCAATAAATACAACAAGATGACCTGCAAGCCCCAAGGTGCCCAGACTGCAGGAATTTGAAGTAACTTACAGAATAACCCATTTTTAGGAAAAATTTGACCTAAATAGCATCCAAGATGCACCATGAATTAGCTCCCAGAGGACATGGAACAGACACTGGTGTACAAGTTGGCTTCCAGGGCTGCTTACATTTTACCACAACATTGCAATTTTTTCTGTATTCCCACTTAAACCAGGAGTCTCCAAAGACAATATTTTTAAAACAGGATTTAGACATCTGAATGATGGCAGTATATTTTTTTTAAGCTGCCTATATACAAATAAATTCACAAAAATAACCAAAAGCATTTTTCTAACTTGGCAAGGATTAACAGTAAGTTGTGTTTTTTCAGCAAGAAATACAGAGGTTTTTCAGTGTCTGTTCTTTTTTCTTTTTGAGTTTGTTGGGGGGTTTCAGGTAAAAAAGGAAAAAGAAACACAGTAATACTTCATAATAATCTATTACCAACTAAGGGATGTTCTGGGATCTAGGAAGCTGGTGTTTGAGTTCCATTGCAGACAAATGTCCTTGTCACTCACGTTCTTACCTGTTACTGGGTAGCTTGCTGCCTCTATACAAATGGCAAAGCTAATTCTTTCAACTAAAGATTGTTAAAAGTCACATTTCAGCAATGTGAAGCTCTAGTTGGATTTAATAGATACCACCTCTGAAAAGCTTAATTTTTGAAAGATAAATGGAGAATTACATCCTCTACTTTAAGAACTGACTACTAGGAACTCCTTTTTTTAGTTCTTCCCTTATGCAATATCTGTGCTTTATAAATATTTCAGACAGAGTTTTCAATGCCATTTTAAAAATAAAGATATTGCATTCAAGAAAGACCAAGCAGAAAAAAATAATCTCAATGTTGTCCCTTTATGTTACTGTCACAGCAAGTAGCAGTAGAATATTTTTCTCCATCCAGCTTATATTTACGTAATGATAACTGAGCATGTTAACTGCAAAAACACTCCAAGCAGCTAAAAATGTTATATAGAGTAAGAATTTTGGAGCTTCATGGAAAGATTTTCACACAAAGCAAAAATTTTTAATATAGCTCCTCCCCTCCTCCATGACTTAATTATATTTTAACCAAAATGAGAACAGACACACTTGGCTTCAGGTTAACACCACAAGAGGACAAAGTTTTTAACCCCACAAAAGAGACAAGACTCTACAAAGCTCAACTGCTCTAAATTATTGAAGTAGTAGAGAGACCTGCAATTCTTAAGCAGTCCTGAAACACATTTTGTTTGTCAGGAATATTAGCTCAGTTTTAAGGGAGGAGAAACATTACTTCCAATGTGATGTTGGTAGCTGGGATCATGGCAGGGATATTTGCCTGAGAGCACCAAGGAAATCTCCAGAGAAAACACAGGTGTGTACCCACAGCATTGCCAGGGCCACTGCCCATCCTTTCTAGAGCTCACAAGTTAAACCCCATTCTCCTGCTGACAACTGATAGATTTTACCTGCCAGAACTCACCAGGCTGGAACCCTCACACCAGCAGCCACCAGCTCTGCACTGGGATTATACCCAAAGAAAATGCAGCTTTAGTCTCTCCAGGGAGAGCTGAGGATGCAATTTAAATGCCTCTTTTTCACAGCTCAAGAGAGCTGGCCGAAACAATTGTGAAAATAAGTCTCAGTTCACATTGTCTAAACCATCTGAAGCAGCCAGCCTGAGAAGGGTAGGAGATTCTCTGATACAAAAGACCCTGCACAAGTCAAGAAAAACTATCAAGAAATGTTCCATTAGCTTGGAATGGGAATTTCCAAATTCAGCAAGACATCTAAGTAAGCATTCTGTGAAGCCAATTCGTGGCCAAAGCCACCAAATATCTATGCAAACTAATTTGGATTAAATTCATTAAAAATGCAAAATTATTAATTTTTTAAAGAGGATGCATTTAAAGCATTGAAGGTGAAATGTTTATGTAACAAGCAAAGACCAAACTACTGTAATGTATGTTTCAGAGAAACCAGAAATCCAGTGCTCAGAAGAATAAACATTCATAAACTCTGCAATCTAATTTTATACAGCAACAAAAAAGTACAATAAATTTCACAATCTTATTGATCCTAATACCATTGGCATTGCCCCAGCAATTGATTTAGTCATTTGATCATCAGGAGAAAAGGAAGAGGAATATAATATTTTAGTGGACTTCATAAATTCTAAGCCTCAGCTTTCAAGACCAACCAATAGTACAATAAACCATGGAGATTATAAATGGAACAACTAAAGTTTTGTAATTACAACATGGTTTATAATGTAATAATTTAGCAAATGGCAGGCATGTTTGATTTATGCAAGATGCAGAATAGTAGGTTGTTTCTCATCAGAGCTGTAGCAATGCACTTTCTAATAAATATTCAGAACAATCAAGTTTTGCATCTTAACCTCTCCAAACGGTGACTGCTTGTCTGGCATTGTGTAAATTCAAGGGGTTGTTTTAAAAGTGAAACAGAGCTATTTCCCATCTTTCTTCTCCAGATTTTTGAATCTGTGTTTATGGGTTTTTATCTATAGACAACAAAATGATTTTGGTTTTTTCCATGATAGTAGGGCCATCAAGTACTTTAAAAAGGCACAATATCTAATATTGCCCAGTCAGTCTAAAAGGCTTAGAAATTGTAATAGCATCATTCAGTTACTGGGTTGCTTTGCCAGCCTTTCTGCTGGCCTGTGTGTGCAGGAGGTAGCAGGAGAAGAACATTTCCCCACTATGCCCATGTATCACCTGCCCCTCAGAGTAGGTTTCTGGTCGGGGTTTTTGTTTCTCTGCACCTCTAAAATACATTTTAAGGCTTGGTTTTATTTTTTCTTTCAGCAATACCAGCAGATACAAAACAAACAAACAAACAAACAAAAAAAAGAAAAAAAAAAAGAAAAAAACAACCTCAGAGCAAATCAGGGACTGTTTTGATTCAGTTTTAAAGCTACCCCTTCAGCTTCACCCAGAAACTTCTGCAGCAAACACACCAGATGAGCCCAAGAACATCTGTCCCAGCCGTTGGTACAGAGTGGCCACAGCACTTTACAAGTTGTAAGAATTCTGTAGACATAGAACCTTCTTAAAGTGGCTTCCAGTTTGTTAAAAGTCAGACCTTTAAAACACTACACAGAGAAGGCTGCATGCTGCTCAGAAAGCTGTAAAGTCAGCTGGCTGCAAACACCATGGCCTTGGGGAGGCTGCCTCAGCCTGATCAGGCAGCACAGCACAGGCTCGTGAGCCAAGGAAACACATCCTACTTGCTGTGAGCTGGGGATATTATGTCTGGCCACTGATGTCTAGTTCACATCAGAAAACATCTCTGTACTGAGAGAAAAGAAACCTTTATTCTCCTGACAACAATACATCCATTTTCATAAGTTCATTTTAAACTTCAGGAAAAAAAAATAAACCAAACAGCAACAAACCAAGGCATCAGCCCTGCAAAATCAGTTTCACTGTGCTGAAAGCCCCAGAGCTGTCTCCCCAGGCACCCTGACAGTCAGCAGAAGCTCAAACTGTCCTGCTGCAGCCCAAAATATAAATCCATCTAAAAGTCAAACCCAGATCGTGTTGCAGTGCTCCTAGGAAGCTTTGCACAGCAGAGATCCAGCTACTTAAACAGTGCAGAGCAAGGGAATGAGTCAGGACACTGCCCTTGTCCACAGGAAGGTTTCCATTTACAGGAACAAATACTGGTGCAAGAGCAATAATTCTGTGTGAGCTGCCTCTCCTGTTCAATATGGCTATTGTGCTCTGGGAAAACTTTTCTGCTAATTACTCTGTGGTACATTCTCCTATTTTGGCCAAATGATCAGATTTCAGACAGATTTTCAGGGACAGTGAATTAAGGAACTGTCTGATGCCCTTACACTCCCTCAGTGCATCGCTCTGCAGCCAGCTCAGAGCTGATAACTCCTACATGGGAGACACAACACTGTCCTGTGCACAAGGGAAGGCTGGCCAGACAGCAGGGAGGAGCTGGGACAGCTTTCAAGAAGCTTCCTAGTCCCAAGGCTTCACAGGCCTCATAAAATTTATTAGCTCCAAATTTATAGCAGCTCTGGAACAACGAGTTGTGTACGGTTTAATTATCAGTGGAAAATTTACAGCAAAAACTCCCACATGAGAGAAGTAGCCAGTGACATGGGAGCCCCCAGCAGCATGGGAAATTCTGGGAGAAACCCCCAAATCTGGCCTGCTGCATATTCACAGTTCTGGACAGCATCACATGAAATACCTGCCTGTGACAGCAAGGTCTCATCCCTTTGAAGGAAAGGCATCTGCTGCTGAACAGTTCATCACAATTAGAGAGGCTGATGTCACCATGGGCCTCCATTAAATACTATCAAATATGTGACTTATTCCCACTATTCCCACTAGCTGTTACTTCTAAAGTGGTGTTCCCCCCTTTTTTAATCTTAATTTCTAAGCATCTCCTAAAAAAAAAAAAAAGGTCCTCTTGAGTTTCATCAGAAATGACTTGGATGATCTTCTGTTAAAAGAATGACTTTTATCCTCATTCAAATACATATTGTATTGGCTTAGAAACATCAAAGAGGCAATGTCTTTACATATTCTATTTCTAAGAAAAGAAAAGGAGTTCTCTCTTTATTAACATTGGTAATGTTGAATCTTATAATGAAAAATGCACAAAAGCAATATTTTTGATGAATAGGTAATAGAACAGCACTGAATAAGAGAGCATTAATATATTTTTACCCAAAAACTCACTCAGATAATGCATCAGGAGGGTTTGGAACTGAGATGAAGCCACAAGCAAAAATGAGGTCGGTGGTTTCCTGCTCCCCCTGCTACAGCCCAATATTTGTATTGACCTTGAAAATCCAGCACACAGCTCAAGCACAGCTTCCAGCACTGCTGCCACAGCCCACAGGCAGCACAGCAGGAGCTCTTCCTCCAGGCCAGCAGCACTTTGCAGGACACAGATATTGGTGTGCTGTCTGACCACACCAATGTGCAAACATCACCTAGGGCAATTATTTGAATTATGAGTGGAAAAAAAATGCAGCAGCATCTTACAAGTAAGGGTTTAGTACCCATGGATATTTTCAGAGTTCCTATTGCACCAGCAAGTGACCTGCAGAAAAGTCTGCAGCATTTTCTGGTAGGGGGTGGGCATGTGTCCTTTCTGTCTCTGCTGTGTGTAGCACAATAGAGCCTTTGTGATGTCCCCAAGAAAACCTATTTATGAACTTGGATTTTGAACATTCCTTTCACTCTTTGTCATCTTTTACCATTGTCTTTGAACCACTCTGATAATGAAATTACAAAGGGCCATATAAGCAGTTGGATTGGAAAACAAAAAAGGAGAAAGAAAAAGGAAATTTTAAAATAAAACAGGCATTACACTCCCCTGCATTTTTCATTACTTAATTATAATCAATAGAAATCACAAAAATCTAATATTAATTTGAGGGGAAAAAAAAACCATCTCTGTTGAATTCTAAAATTTCTGTTGAGGTCTGCAAAAGGGATATCATAGGAAAATACACTGTACTAAAATAACAGACACATATTTTGTGAATTGTGTCACATTGAGAAAATACCTTCCTATGTCTGTATAGAAAAGATGGCAGTTCATTCTTCAAAACATTTTAATTAGGCTTTGGAACTTCAAAAATCCCAACAAATCAGTGTTGGAAAAATCTCGATTACTACAGTGACCCCTTCACACAATTTTATTTGCTCCTCTGGTTTTACATAAAATGGAAATTTGGATTTGGGAATGTTGTACATTGCAGTAGTAAACATATTTGTTGCTAATTCTGTTTTCCTTTACATATTTTATGATAAAATATTGTTTCATAGCAGCAATACCTTGAAAAATGAAGATGTGTTGGGATCAGAGTTTGTAAGAAGGAAAAGCAGTGGTAGATGCAGTGGTAGATGAAGAGTAAGGATGTATTAAAAAAAAAAAACAGAGAAGGAAAAGCAGAGAAGCATGAGTGTATCTATGAGGGACACTGATGAGAGGCAGCACCCTCATCCTCATGAATCTCTTCTCTACCACACAAATGCATTTTCCACAGAGGATTTAATCCACCTCTGTTCAAGACCCACTTGTCTCCTCATTTATCAGTTTCTCTCCCCATCACGTCTGTGCCTGGAATCACTTCCCACAACCACAGAGCCAGAGCTATGGCTGTGATGTGACTCAGCTGAGTGCACTGGGCAGGTTCTCATTCCGTCCATATTTCAAATCCTTTGCAAAAGCAATGTTACCCTGATTATTAACATACTTAAAATTTGCCTCTCCTTGTTTTCCTGTTCTCCTATGTCTCTCTACTTGTCTGACTTCACTATATACAACACTCACAGCAAGGTCTTTTTCTTGTCCATGCTTGGAGCTTGGCTCATACAAAGGCCTACCACAGATAAATAAGACAACAATTTAATCTGCACTCAATCCTTGTGATCTACAGAATAGCAATGTCTTGTTTGAAGTGCGGTATTACATTTGGAAACAGCAAACAAGAAGTTAATTATTCTTTGTGTTTGTCACTCTTTTTCCTATGGATTGAGCCACTATCTCAGCTTGCTCACTCTGAGCTTCAGAGAAACAGGAGACCAACAGGGCTGAACTGCACTGGGGTAAAACAAAGTTCAGACAAAGAGAAAGAGTAAATCTGGATGACTATAATATCTGAGCTAGTGGCTCAGGACACAGACATAGTACTATGTTACATAGGGAAACACTGGCATTTTGGCAATCATGGAGTTCAAAAGATGCCCACAGTCAATCACATTTGAATTAAAAAATGGAATACAAACTGCACAGGAGATGTGAGATGAGAGAAGAGGAAAAGAATACTGGGATTAGGAGCTAACTCAGAGCTGCAGTAGACTCACAGGGTTTGTAACAGCTACCATAATTTCTGCATGAGAATAAACAGTTCAGAGATAGAAAAGGGAAATCAGAGAAAAGAAAAACAAAAAAAGGAGACAGCAGTCATTCCCTCTGCTTTTAAAATATAAACCATTAGTAGAAAAAGTTTCTAAAGTTACTTTCAAAACCAAGAGATGTAACAGCTCCCTGTGCTGTCATTATCAACCAAAGATTTTGTCGTAAAGGGGACTGGGAAAAATTTTCTTAACAATTATTCAAAACTCCACTTTTAAGATACAATAAAAGTTATGAAAACAGAATTTGCACATGAAATTTTATGGAGCTGTGAAAAATTAAACCACATGGGAGACAGCCAAAATGTACATTTGTGCATATGCTCCAAAACAGCTCACTCAGTACCAGCCAAGAAGTTTGCGTGCTACAACGAAGGATTTGTGAAAGCAAAGTCAGGCCTCTCTTGAGGCTGGACAGAAATGTGCTGCTCCAATGTGCATCCTGTCTGTTTCATCAGCTTTTGGAGTCCATGCTGACATTAGCATACACACCCCAACATGCCCATGACACCAGAACATGTGTCTAAGAATGATCACCACATCAGAGACTGCCACAAAGGACAATGTCTGACAGAAGAACATGGAGCAAACAAAGCTTTGACCTACACAGACTTGGAGCCACACAAGGAAACAGACTGGAGTCTGCAATCACTACCCTCTGCATCTCACTGCTGTCACTGCCAAAAAGTGAGCAGAGACACTCCATGTTCACATTGCTGCTGCTCCCCAGATACAGGCATTTCAGCAGTGCCTGCTTGATTGGAGCCAACCAAGTCCTGCCACTTTGCTAAACCCCTACCCATTTGTCTAGTGTTTAAGAATTAAACTCTTGGACATATAATTACATCCAATATCCTCTCCTTCTGATTTGCTCCTGCTGCAAACAGGGGCATTGCAGTTTTAAAAGCATGTCCTTCACAACCTTGCTTTCTAAGGATGCACAAAAGCAAATCTCCCCTCACTGTGCACAAAGTGGAGAATCATGGAATGGCTGGGGATGAAAGGGACCCTAAAGATCATCTCATTCCAACCTCCTGCCATGGACCTTCCACTAAACCAGGCTGCTCAGAGCCCCATCCAGCCTGGCCTTGAGCAATTCCAGGGAAGGGGCTTCCACAGCTTTTCTGATCAGCCTGTGCCAGGGCCTCACCACCCTCACAGAGAAGAATTCCAAAGCCAAGCAAGAGATTTTCAGCAAAACTGGGAAGGGCAGCCAGGTTTGTTGGCAGGTGAGCTGGGAACAACCTGTTTGCTGCACTTCTGTGCTAGGCAAGAACAAGGCAAAGCATTGCAAATTTACACTACAGACATGTTTCCAAAGCATGTCTCCAATTAATATATAATTATGTGTTCTTTTTAAAAGCATAGGACAGAAAATGCACAGTCCATAAATCCTGCAACATTCAAAGCTACAGCCCTGTTTAGTTACTATATGACCACAAAGGAAAGATTCCCAAAATCTTCTGACTGAAAGGGTTATTGCTACAGTTTCAAGGGCAACAACCTAATGTGAACTCTCAGTTGAAGAGACCAATAATATTGAAAACTAGAAATTAAAAACAAATACAATGAAGAACAAGGCAAATGAAGGATATAGCCATACAGTGAAGAGCAAGGAAACAGAGAAGAGATAATTCATAAAATCCTGCAGGATAGAAGGCAGACTTTTGGGGGCTCTAAACAGAAAACAGCATTTCAGCTGCGACTTCAGGATCTGAATCAGCAGGATACCAATATAACTAGCAAGCAGCAAAGCTCTTGAAGCAGGCATTGCTAGGCTTACCACATCACCCTGTCCATCAGTAATGAAAATTTCAAGGATCAGCTGTCTTCCCAACTTTCTCAGCAGTAACTGCCCTATTCCTTATTATTATTATCATTAATATCATCATATTTATGAACAGGAAGCTGGAAGCAGTGTTTTCTGTTTTGGCTGTACTTGTTGGAGACAAAGCTCTGGGTTTCTGTTATGTATGGACTTTGGTAAGGGATATTTCCAATTTCTCTCTTTAAACTTTCAATACTTTCTCTTAGACAGGGCTCTTTCTCCCAAGAAAGAGGAATTTATAACAGCACTGCTGTAAATAATGGTCAGTTCTGCCAAAAGGGGCCAGAAATGTTTAGGATTCTCACCCTTGCTTACATTTGATAGACAAAACATTTAACATGGAGATGGAAAGATGATGACTGCCCTGAGTGTAGGTTATAGTAAACTCTCCTGCTTTTCCAGACAGCTGCATGTTGCACAGCTTGAATGCAGGATCTCAGCCATGATTTCTGTCACTCAGTTACTGCTGATAGAAGTGCTGTGCTATAATTTTCCAATATTTCAGCAGCATCTAGAAACACCAGATGTGGTTAAAGTCCTGTGAGATTACACAGCACACAGCCCTTTTGTAAAAGGCCAGTTGCCTTCACTCAGCTGCCCAGGGTTGGGTGACATGTAATGTGAAAGTTGTTCTTACCCTTGGGGACTCGCTGCTCAGGAAACATTCCTTGGTTTTGTTCTTTCTTCTCCTTTTTTTTCTTTTTTTCTTTTTTTTAATAGAAGGAAAATCAAGTCATTGTACACCATTTCCTAAGATTCAGCAGAAATAACCCCCTGATTTTCTGAGGCTGAGGTCACAGCTTAACCACACTGTAGATCACCTGCCCTCCCTCCCTCAGCTGTGGCCCAGCCAGGGATTCCCCCAGCTGCAAAGCCCTGCTGGAGCAGCAGCCATCAGTGCCCATCACCAGGTCAGTCTTTTCCTTGGAATGGTTCAGCATCCTGAGCTCAGCACTGAGGAGAGCCTACCCTGACCCTGCCCCATTCCCTCCTTTAGTCCCACTTCTGGAAGTCTCCTGTTTGCTGCTATCACTGCAATAATTGGAAGCCATGAGTTAGGCCGGGCTCTGCCAGCCAATATACAGCACATCATCACTGCTGTCATCACAGCATGAAGTCCAGTCAATAAAAATGTGGACTAGCTGGATTTGGAAGTGTTTTTCTGTGGGTGCTAGAAATTCATCTGTTAATGAATGAAAATTAAAAATCTTTGCTTTTCCTGGAATTGAGACCTTAAAAAATGTCATCCTCATAAGAACTGCACAAGACCATCTTAATTTCACACGAAGGATTTCCAGTCTCTGGAAGATCTTATTTCCTTCCTATCTGATGTTCTGTTGTCTATCTTCATTACAAAAGCAAAAAGCCCTTTACTAAATTGTTGAGAGCAGCATGATTATTTGTACTTCTGTAATTTATCATGTACAAGGGGAAAACTTGCCATCATATTAACTTATGACATTTTTATAACTACTTGTCACAGCCAACAAAAGATTACTTGAAACAAATTACTTCAGGACACCAAACCAAAAATGACTTGCCTTTGCTCTGATAATTTTTCAGCTTGCTTTCTCTGTAGAGAGCAGTAGGAGAGCTGTTGGTAGGCAACCATGGAGCCCAAATTCATCTGTTTATATACATCCTGTTTCCCAGATGTGCAGGGTGCAAACGTACATAATCTATACAGGTCAAGTTTGATTGCTTGGGAAGGAGGCAATAATGCAGGACTAATTATTTTCCTGACCTGATGGGTAATATTTTATTTAACTCCACTCTAGGGAAGCTAAACTAGATGGTGGGAAAGAGAAATGTATTCTCAAAGGAATAATGCCAGTTTATACAGCACCTTTGATTTTTGCATACACTCGATGATTGAGATAATTTTAAAATATTATTTATTCATTATGTTTTTATTTGGAGCCCCAATGTAAAGGTTACATTTTCCTATTCCCCTCCCCATACCTAATATTTGTTACAGTTGCATTTTTCAAACCATTTACTGTCTGAAGGGTAAGTAGAATGACACTGCTCATAATGTGCAAATAAATGTGAAATAAGCTAGTCAGCTCAAGTGGAATGAATTACTGTCACTGGTAAAATAAGGCAAGAGGGAACAGCTGCCTTGGGAGCTAAAAAAGACTCCAGCAGGTACTGCTATTGAGTGACTGGAATAACACTTACTATGATTTATCAAAGACCACTTGAAAGCACTTCTGAGGCATTAAATAGGCATGAAAAAAGGCTTTAGTGGCAACAGGACTATGCCAGAACTGAGTGATTGGGGACTCAAAAGCTTGACCTGAACTTGCAGCCTATGAACAAGGGATGCCAAAAATCTTCAAAGATGTGGGGAAGAAAATGGAGGATACAGTCAATTTTGAAGAGATGACCACAGCTATTGGGTCCTATTATAAAAATCCGATAGCACAACTATGGAGAAAAGAAAAAACCCCAGTCTTCTATGGTTAGTACCACAGCACTGCAGCAGTCCACCAGAAAATAGCTTTGTGTAGGAATAATCTCATAAATTTAAGAAAATATTTAAAAGATTTTCAGCTGCAACATCCCTGTGGTCAAAGACAATTTTCTGCCCTCCCAGTTTTCACTGCCAGCCTGCAATTCCAGCAATGCCTTCGTGGCAGGGGCTGGCACAGTGGTACCACAGGCACCAGTGCTGCCTCTGCCAGGCCCCTGCAGGGACCAAACTTCAGCTGCACACACCAAGACCGTGTTTCCAGCTCTCTGTTCTGCCACTGCTTGTTCTGCTGGTGAGAGTAAAGTGTTCTGGTGTTGGGCAGGCTCTAAGGATGGTCCTGCCCCACAGGGTGGATCCCATGTTGGAAGGGCTGGAGCATGGAGCAGCTCGGGGACAGCAGCAGCAGGATTTCTCTCCACTCCTGCTGAAATCACAGCAAAGGTGTTTCCCAGGAAGGGAGCATTCCATGCTGCCCAGGGCATGGCAATGGCAAGGACTCCTCTGCCCAACATGAAGCAGCACTTTGCAAGCCACACATTACTCCTGCAGCCTTGTAGCACCTGCTGTTTCAGCCCTCACCTTCTCAAGAGAGAGGTATTTGCACCCATTTAACATTGCATTTTCTTTGTAGGAAAATAAGCCATTAAGCAAGTTACTACAGTGAAGATGCTTAAAAAAGAAAACCTTGGTTTGTGGCAGAGTTCCCAGCTCCCAGTCACATCTCCAGAAGAAGAGACTGCTGTGGGAGGGGAAAAGCATTAGTGGAGAGCTCTGAGGTAGATAGGGAAGGACAGTTTTTCTTACACTGCCTAATAAACTACATTTCACCATCCAACTTTATGATTTTCTGCAAAAAATAGACCTCTCCATACTTCTCTGCAAAGATTTAATAGCAGCAAGTAGTAAAACAGTCTCACATTACTAAGAGTTCATTATTTTCACAAAATATACTACTGTCATCTACTTGCACATTATGAAGTGTTATCATAAAGCAAATCTCTTATAGTCATTAGTATGAATTAGTGAATTTCTACTGTCTGTTAAAGACAATTGTTGATATTCTGAATCTTAAAGACCTAAACCCCATCACCATTGTGCCTGAAACCAAACAATGCTTGAAAAATACATCAAACAAATGCTGATGCTGCAGTGCACAAGGCCCATAGCATTTCCTTACACTCCCAGGAAGCTCTCAGAGAGAGACATCAGTTATAATACAGCAGTAATGGCACTGAAGATTTATCACAGTTTTATCCATAAATAGTCCTAAATGGCACAAAATCAAAGTAACCATGAGGTCATCTTTCCATGGCTGGCACAAAACAGAATTATCACTCTCCTGTTGTTCCAACAGTGGGGAAGGCACCAAGATGGGACAGGAGACCCTCCATGAGGTTGTTCCACCCAGGACCTTTCTGCTGGACTACAAACCATTCAGCAGTGTGTGCTGTGAGGGTTCTGAAGCTGCAGATGTGCTGCAAGGTCCCACTGGCTCAGAGAGGCAATAGAGTGGGAGACTTTCACAGTCACGAGGTAAGAGATGTGACAGAACTTGGTTTCTCTGCTCTGAAAAATCTGTTCTAAGAATTTGTTTTCCATAAGTGTCCAACTTGAGGAATATGAGACAGCACTTTTGCAGTGTAGGCAAGTTTTATTTCCTCAGATGAGACATGTCAGTACAATTGCACATCCACAGTCAGGACACAGTAAAGTCCTAATGCTTTTTGAAAAGAAGCTGAACCTCAAAACCCTTTATATAATTTTAATATACCTCAGATAGAGGTATATTTGATAGAAAGAATTAGACCCCAAATGACTGATAAAACAGTCCCAACATGGGTTTCCAGCCATTCTAGCAGACCACAATTTCTGGGAGCATTCCAGGAGTCCCCAACTCTTTGTGCTGCTGTGAGGGTGCAGAGGGGTTTCTCTGGAAGAGGAACATAACCACGGAATTGTCCTCTAGGATCACTGTCTCCAGGTTCTCTGGAGAACAGATTAAAGAGGGGAAACTTTTTTCAACACGTTTTTTCTGGCATCTGCTTTCTAAACACAACACAGTTCAAAGGCCATGCCAGGGCTGCTGGAACCAGGAGCTGCTTTAAACCACTGTGTACATGCCTGACAGAAATTACCAAAAACATCATTTCTCCAATGACAACCCTGATTTTTAAAAGGTAATTACATTGCTCCTTGAGAGGTTAACTAAAATAGGTAAATTAGCAAATTGTATCTGCAGCTGATTGTGACAGGTAGAAAGATCTTCACAACATGCACAGCTTTAGTTACAACATCTCTGGAAAAGTCCTCAGGGGTTTAGAACAATGAAACTGTAATTTAGCCAGTCAGTCACAAAGAGCCATAAACAGATTCACAGAGACACTTCTGTAGGCACAGCTCCTTGTATATTTTATGAGGGAAGCACTATCTGCCTTCCCTCTCCTTCCCTGATCTCTCTCTTCCCTATACATCAAGCTCACAAACAAAACAATGCAAGTGCTAAGAGAAAAAAAAAAATAGAGAGACTTTATCTACATGGCATTGCTCAGATCTTATAATAAATATAATTTTCCATGCAATTATTTATTTTCAAAGAAAATCCTTGTTTTCAAAAATACGCAAGACACCATCAAGGTTTGCAAGGTTCAGCTAACAAAACTAAACAGTTGATACAAAGTCTTTGATGACAGCACTTTGGTTTCCTTGCTGTAATTGCATTTCATAGCACGGGAGCTAATTCATGTAACAGAAGGCTTTGTTTATATGCAACTGTATTTTGCTTGTTATGGCAAATACTTCTGTCCTTCCCTCATCTTTCAAAAGCCAAAGCTTCCAAGAATGTGCATAGATTCTGTAGGACTGGCTGGATATGGATTAGCCAGGAGACATGCATGTGGAAATCACCCACAGACCCCTGCAAAGGTTTACTTCAGTATCAGTTTAGTTGAGCAGCAATGGCCATTAGAAAGGGTCTGAACTGGTGAGACAAACTTGAAATGATTCTCTGCAAACCCCTGTAATTAGATCACCAACAGCTGTTTAGCCTCTCTGACCCTTAGCCGAAATAATAATGATTTCAACTGAAAAGGCTTCAGTCCCAAAAGGAATATGACAAAAAGCACATGATCAAGTATCCACATCAGGGAATTGAGCATTATTTGACTATTATTCTGAGTCCTCTCTTGACAAGGCTGAAAGATAGAAAAATAAAATTTCATGCTAGCCATAGAAGATTTTGGCTGGGAAAAAAAGAATGTATTGTGCAATTAAAAGGGGGATTCTCAATTTGTTGGGACATAGGGACAAGCATACAGCTTGCCCCTAACCAACATATTGCCACACATCTGAACTAAAGCCCCTCACAG